>NW_009939369.1:0-10703 GCF_000696875.1 Nestor notabilis | reverse complement strand
ATGAGGCCAACTCAATGGTTGGAGCAGCTGAGTGCCATGTGATTGATGGATACCAAGACCGTGTGTCCAATTATTATTAAGTGTCTGCTTATGTGATACAATGCTGATTAGATTGCATCATACTGAATGCCATACTGTTAGAAGATGTAATGAAACAGTGTATGGCTATTTTGGAATGGCTAATTTGCAAAGAGCTCTATTAAACTTTGATGTTCTGGATAGCCTAATAAACATACCATCAACTGTCATGGCTCATCCATGGGAGGTTCTGAACATTTTGTCTGGGCTTTTTTGTCTGAAGTCACTTCTTTATATTCTGTTGACTCTTGGTGTATGCCAATAACTCTTTTAGTTTGAGCATCTACTAAGAGATACAGTTACTGATCTAGTTTCCGCTGCAGTAATTGGAAATCTTTTCGTCAACTTCAGTAAGAGTTAAATCAGATAAAAAGTGAAGACCATTAATAGACTAGGTCAATATTCCACTCCTGAATTAATATTCTTTACTCAGATATGCTATTACTGTCTATCTTTCCTCCTACCTGTAGACTGCTACCTTCTATTACAAGATCCAGGCTCTGATATATAGTTTAAAAGATTTGTTGTTGTTTGAGGTAATTTGAAGGTATTTTATGGAAAAACTTTGGGATGTTTGAGCTTTTATTTTTCATTAGTCATATGCTAATTCTTATAACAAACCATCATGACATCTTCGTGCTTCATATATCTTGCATAAATAGAAATATTTCAGGAATTACAGCTATATAAACTAAGTGAGCTATTACAATGTCTGCTATCAAAGAAGAATGGCTTTTAAAAAGTTACCTGCTTTGAAATTTACCTATCTCATTTCTTTAAGATGTTTGCTGTAGATTAACATTAGTTTGTTTCTTGTTCTTAAGACACTTGACAGTACTCAAATGTTGCCTTAGCTGTGCTCTACAAAAGTCAACAAGCTATTTCTGTGTGTGTGTATCATCTGTGCTGTTATCATATATCAGAGTTTCATCATGATTTATGCTATTGCAATAAATAATTACATGAACAACCCCTGGATCTTCGTTTTAATGAATTACTGGAATTTTTGTTAATTGGCACTTCCTAATCTTGGTTCTAAAATACAGTTTTCTGACTAGATCAACGTCACATCCCTGTGGTAATTAATCATGTGCAGAATGTATCCCTTAAAGGAGAAATATAATCCTTGTATATCCACCAGAAAATACACTCTCTGGGACAGGATTTGGAGTCTGGCCAAGCTGCACATACTGCAGAGGGAATTGTTTGTTAGGGATGATAAGACACTCTTCTTAAAGCTTCTTAGTTACGTATATGTGGGGCAGAGTTTAGAATGCCTGGATTTCTGAATGTAAAATTCCCTTTATTCAAATGTTCATCTCAAGAAAATAATTACCTCAAATTTAAATAATGCTTCCTAAGCCCTAACAATATAACTAAAATCTTCTGTTTTATTGGTGTTTACCTTGACACACATACATACATATTTGCTTAACCTTGACTTTAACCTGCATCTTTAAAAAGTTTATTTTTCCAGCAGCAAAATACTGAGTTTGAAAATGTCCATAGGGTAATAGAAAATGTATAGTGGTGATAAGCAGTAATTTCACAGTTAGCTGATCATGATGTTACAAGATGCAATTCACTCTCCTAATCTTTCCTTACTCTTTCTTTTTCTTTTTTTTTTTAGCAGTCTAATTAGTATTGCCTCGTAGTTTTATACAAACTAATGAACCGAAGAAATAAAAGACATGTCAGTGAAAGTGCCTGGCCCAGATTTCCAGCTGTGTACTCAGTATACTCAGGAGAAAATGAGGACAGACATACCCTTCTGAACTGAATCTAACACATCTCCAACACCTTACATGTCAGGACTTGAGATGCTGGGTGATCATTTTCCATACTTGCAGGAAAATGTAAGGTAAAATGTTTTATTTCAGTGTTGTAATTGGCTAGGACTATGCACTCTGGCAGTTACCACAGCTCAGCTGATGAGAGGTTACTTGTTACGCTGCTCTAACATTACCCTTCGTATTCCTATGTATATATCTCAAATCTCAGGAAGAGCTGAACTGAATCGTCACATGTCTGGATTCCTTTCCAGGCAAAAAAGTGTGTTTTCATTTCTGAAAGCAAAATGCTCAGTGCTTGATGAAATTGTGAATGTGCTGGTTTCTTTTTTAACCTCTGGCCAGCAATATGGCATCTTTGAAACTAAGACTTGGGGAAGGATGCTTCAGGAAAAGCCGTGTAAAAATTGACTTCAATCAACTGAAATCAGTTTTTCAAAATAATTTTTTAAGCTTTTGATTATGATCTGATTCAAAAATATGGGTAAATATTAGATGACTTCTCTTACAGGGAAAACATGGCCAAGAAGGCACAGAGCAGATCAGATCCTATTGACCTTTCTTTCCAGTCTCTGTATAGCTGAACTTTCTAGAGACTGTTCGTCAGGTCCTGAATTTTTAAAATCAGCTTTTCACAGACCTTCATATGGTAATGTTTGCAGTTCAACACAAAACTGCAACCCCAGCCTTCTACCGGATTAGTCTTATAGCATGAAGATTTCCTTGATAGAGCTGATTCTTGCTACTTAGATTCAAACCAACGGTATCTTCTGGGTGGGTTTTAGTTGGTTTCATTGCTTTTAATTTCAGAAGTATACCAGCCCTTTCGCTATCTGCTTTAGGAACACAAGCCATTTAAAAAGATATAATCCCACCGTGATAAGAACCTTGCAATTTATGCAAAAATGACCTGATCTTAACTACACGCTGCCATTAATATTTCTCTGTGCTTATAATATGGAACTAATCAATTATAGTAAAGTGGATGGGTTTTAAAGCTCAAGAAAAAGAAAGTAAGTCAGTGATACCAGCACTGTCTCAAAGGAGCTTTACCTGGTATGTGGTAGTCTTGGGATGGAAAGCCCCTTCAGAGCACATCCTGGGCCTAGATATTCCCCTGATGAGCTCAGTGAAGTGGTTACCAAAATGCTCATAACCTTTCACCCATTAAAGAAAAAGGATCTCTTTTCAGTCCCCAAAGAGCTTTTTGGAACAATTTCATTCTTTAGTAGATTATTGCAAACTGTTTAATTTCATTTCTACTCAGCAAGAAGCCATGAAACAGCTGGACTGTTCTGCAATTAACTCTCTGTATTACACTGTGCAGGTTGCATTAGTCAGGAATGTAAATATTTTTTAAGACTTACTCTGGTCTCACTGATTATATTTCTATTTGGACCATTGCATGGAAGAGCAGAATCTGCCTAGAACTTGCAGAGTAAGGTGCATTGTCCAGTTCTGACAAGTCAGGTAACCTAGATATCATTATTTCTGTTGCATTATTCATGAAGGTTTAAACTCAAATATGAATGGAGCTCACCTCAAATTTGAGTTGGGATTCATTTGTCCTAAGATAGGCATCTAGAAGATATACAGAAGGTCTGACCTGTCTACCTTAGGTTCCCTTTTCAGTCAATGGAGAGAAACAGGCACCCACTGAGAGAGGCTCATTTTCCCTTAACTAAGCATCTAAAGCAGACAGAATGACTGGTCTGCTGGGGCTGTCTATTTACCTTTACTTGTTATGAAGGGTTAGACAACCAACTTGGCTATGTGGTGAGCAGTCATGATAACTCATGACATTTTAGATGATGTAGGATAACAAAGGTGTCCATGTGGATATGACTGATATAGCACAGCATTTTTGCGTATTGACCTTTTTAAGTTCCTTTATACTTTAAAATTTCAGTGAGTTTTGAAGAGGGTCTGAACCCTCTTCCATGAGGGTACCCATGAGGGTACCTCATGGTAAAAGCAGGTTTTGGAGACCTGTTCAAAGTTAACAAGCTAATATGATGGATATGAGGAATCCGCTTGGCTAAATTAAGGAAGTAAGCAGACATCATGACTACAGAGTCACCACTCGTTCCCTCTTGTCCTCAAGTTGTTGTCTTCTGTGCAAGAAGATTACTAAATTAATCTTAATGACATTTGTAACAGAGGGAGGTGGAGAATGTGCCAGGATGGAGAAAGCATTAGCATCCTTGGTGCTGGTGAACCAGCAAGAGGGAAAATTACATGTAATAAGATTTCTTCTGAAGTTATGAACTTCTCAAAACCAAAAAATTTGATGTTAGGTGATACAATATCTCTAAGTGACCAGGAGTAAAAAGAACTGCCTTATAGTATCTTTCTGAGAAATGTTGCTTTTCCTATTCTTACCATCATTAGTCATGGCACCTAGTCTGCTCACAGCTTCATGGTATTATTCATGGATTTCATGTGGCATAGAATTGTTCTATTTCCTGGGAAACTAATCCTGACTATCACAAACCAATCTAATTAAGCAAATGCTGTTATTCAGGGGCAACTAAAAAAGAGAGGCTCAATGACTAGAGCCTGAGCCTTCATCTCCGATGTATATCAGACTAAAACTCAATGCAAATGGTAATCAAATAAGAATAATATTTTACATTTATGCTGCACAGCTATAAATGCAAACATGAGGTGGAGAAATTTTTATTTGTTTAGCAAACAAGAACAGACAGTTGGGGCCAAATCTAGAAGAGGACTTAGCAGCATACAGGTTACATAGCACAATGCTTTACATGGTAGGGCTTGTTCCTGGAAGTCAGGTCTATGCTAGATGCCTACTTGCCACACAAGGAGATATTTTTCTTTGGGTTGGGAAACCAAAATAACCTCTCACTGCATATTCTGACATGAAGAAACGTCTGTGTACAAAGATCAGTGCAGTGCATGTGTGACATTTAGGAAGTCTCAGTAAGCTGAATTGTTCCAGGCAGTTTCAAACTTATTGCACGTACCCAGAATGAGCTGTAAACCTAACACCTCCAAAAAGCATTGGATTTAATATGTTGTGCACTGTCCCAGAGTGTACTCCAACGTTTTCACCTGCTACACAGGGCCAGCACACCTCACTGAGCACGCACTCTGTCATTGCTGGAGGGCTGTACTGTTCCTGGAGACCAGGAGTAGCAAAGGGCTGGACATGTGGAACAAACATCAGTTTCTTGAACTACTCATGGATGAGATTTCTGAGTTGCAAAAGAGGCCATGGCTAAGAAAATATTCATATATCTTGTGGGCCTTCTCCTAGAATTAGTTAGGAACTACTGGGCTGCTAAGAGTTCATTTCAGAAATTCAAGACTCAGAGAGAAAAGGCAGGACAAAAGTCTTTAATTCTTGTCTGGTAATCAGGACATTCACCCAGGAAGGAAGTGTATGGAACAGGTATGAACTGTTTCACAACACTGCAAGTAGGTTTTTTTTTATTTCTCTGCCAAAATAGGCCTGCAGTTCCCAGGCAGGTAACTGTCCTTTTTCATCTGACTATATTTGTTCTCTCTCTGTCTAATTATAGAAATCTCGATTTATTTTTTCTCAGATGATGTTGTAAATTCAACAAGAGGGGAAAAGTATTCCTGGCCTCAGTCTGAGCTGTAAATGTCTTCTTAGGGCAGTGGGGGGTGAGACACTAAGGTTTAAACTCCTCTAGTTGACAAGGGAGCAGAAACAGGCTCCCAACCCCTGCCAAATATGTTCGGAAAATGCTGGAAGCAACCAGTGGCCAAGATGACAGGTAGCACTTGAACACACCTCAAAAAAGGGGGTGCTTGGTAAAGAGTATCTCTCCTAGAAAGTTCCAAAGGCAGGCATGCTGTCATCATAGAATCATAGAATAGTTAGGGTTGGGAAGGACCTTAAGATCATCTAGTTCCAACCCTCCTTCCATGAGCAGGGACGCCACACACTAAACTAGGTCGTCCAAGGCTCTGTCACTGAGAGGACCAGAGAGCAGGTTAGGTGGTTGGGCCAAGACACTGTCAGGGTTATCTTCAGCTTCTAATCCCACTTCCACACTAACCTTCCAGTGTGATCTTACGATCACAAGTCTCAGAGGGAACATTTTGCTTTCCACTGTGCCCTCTCTCTGGCCTCCTTGACCATCAGCCTGTCCAACCACACTCTCATCTACTCCCAAATTATGTCCTTTCCTACTGGTTAGTTAAAGGTGGCTCCTTACTGAAATTTTTTTACATCTTTTCATAAGCTTCCACCTCTGAGTCTTTGATACCAAGCTGGTGTCCAGATGCTTGGAAGTTAGTCACTGGAGCACCTTATCAGCAAATGGTCAGACAGCTTCATAACGTCTACTTAAAGGTATCTATTGGTAATGAAAGATGCACCTAATGGTTCAGATGGGAATAATTCTGCAGAATACTGTTAACAGAGCAGGCTGTTAGAAATCACATAGAAAATATGTCTACAACTGGGTTGAGGTTTAAAGATTGTAAATATTATGTGTGATCAAAATCCTGGTTTAGGTGCTTCAGCTCTCCTATGGTTATAGACCTAAATGAAGGACTTACCAGTCTTATGGGATACACCCACCATGGATTAAATGGTGATAATGTAAATGGTTATGACTGCACGTAAGATGCTTCCAGCACATAACAGCTGGTTTATTTTCTTTGTATGGGCATTCAGGTACTTTAAAAACTTAGGTTCATTTGATTAAAAATGAGTGGAGCTAGAGACAAAAATTAGTACTGTTACTCTACGAAGAATCTTTCAGATGTTTTATACCTGAGAGTATAATAAAGCACCTAAAATAAATCAGCAAATCTGACCAATTTATAATTAATTTATCTGTGGGACAGGGGTATGCTCTGCTTCATAGCTGATTTGGTTTCTTCCAAATGGATACATTTATCTCGCAGATAAAGTTTCCTTAGTATTCCCTAGACTCCCTTTAAACTCAGTGGAGAGACACAGATGCCTTGAAGGGTGATTCATTTCTTTCAAAAATAATTTTCCAAGATTTGTGAAATTAATATCTCTGTGGAGGTGTCATTTGCTCTGCATGACTATGGAGAAAATATGGATAATTATCACAGGCTACACATTTAGCTTCTAGGTGACCAAAGTCA
Source organism: Nestor notabilis (assembly GCF_000696875.1). Lineage (NCBI taxonomy): Eukaryota > Metazoa > Chordata > Aves > Psittaciformes > Psittacidae > Nestor > Nestor notabilis. Next base: position 3,720 of record NW_009939369.1, on the reverse strand, counting down.
GATGAAACTAAACTTGCCCTATGCCTTATTCCCATTTCCTTTTTTTAATCCTTTCCTTTTTCATTTCACCTTAAATGTTCTTCTTGGGCCTATTCTGCCTTCGTCTTATATCTCATTAGATATAATGTATTCCATATGCTTTAAACATATTTTAAATCAATAAGAACTCAGAACCTTGCAAAGTTAGCTTGAAGTCAATGAAATTGACAGTAAGAGTCAATCTAAGCACAAACAACAGTGCCTATCAGGGAAGATTCCTTACTTATTTGCCCAGATCAAACAAGCTAGCAACTGCAGATCAGCATCTTTTTAGGACTGACTTTATACCTCAAACTGGTAATATTTCCAAGTCTCATTTGTCTCATGAAAATGCCTTCTTCTAAAAGATTGTCTTTCGCTGTTCCTTGAATGTGGAATAAAAAGATAAATACAAACAGAAAAGAAAAAAAGAAAAAGTGTAAGTAAACCCCAGAGGTTGCAGAGTTCAAACCAAGTGTGTTATCTAACAGCCACTACAGTTTTTATGTTAATAAGCCTTTTTCTGCTTCTTCAGCAGAAGGAAAGATAAAGATAAAGGACAGAACAATTTCCTGTATTTAGTCTGTTTGAATCTATAGAAAAGGACGTTTTCCCCTTGTTCATCTCGGTGTTAGAAAGATGTTGCTATGATGTTAGACTATTAGGTCTGCATGTCTTTAAAATGGCCTTTTGCTGTTATGGTTAGCACAGTCATGAGGTTCCTTGCCATGGTCAGTTCAGTACAGACAATGTACTGAGCAGTTTCCTAGCTCTTTTCTTTACCTTCTACTCACAATATAACATCCAGTCACTGAAGCTGAATATGTGTCTTTGTGTCTTGCAAGGTATCACAGCAGGCCATTGCTTGTTGCAGCTGTTAAAGACTCTTTGTCGTCTCATATACGCATGGTTCGTCCTTTACTAGTGTGTGGTGTAAGGGGATGCTTTTTGATCTCAGCCTGGCCATTAAACATCCTGACAGAAAATTGACAGCAGTATCTGTTGGATGCCCTGGAGTGGATGGCTAGCAAGGAAGTGCTATGGTCTTAGTTTTACCGAGAAAATGCTGTCATATTTCATGTTCAGCCGAAACGCTATGTCAGTCCTCAAGGTGTGGATGACATAAGATGTTGAATAAGGAACAGCTGTCTTGGATGTAGTCAGGAAATGCTGAGTAGTACTCAATCTTTGAAGAGGCAATTAATAACTTTCCACTACCATTAGCGTGCCAGTTATTCCATGGTCACTGAAACTGCTCTGACTTGTTCCCTAACAAGTCTTTAATAAAGAAATATATAGCAAAAAGAAAATTAAAAAGACTCCTTCGTGTTTTCCCCAGCCAAAAAAAGAAGGGCCATACGGCCACAGCCACATAACCCATCCATTTTTGAGTTACTTCCCAACATGGTAATAAATTTCAGACCAACCATGGGTACTGGAGAAACTTCAGATGGTGCTGAGTCTGAAACCTCAGACTCTTTGCTAACAAAAATGTGATGAGAAAAACATTTCTTCACTATTGGATCCTAATTAAACATCAGACTAACACTCAATTTTTGCATTTCAAAACCCTTGAGAGGATCAGGCCAGACAATCTCAGATGATGTTTTCCCATGGCCTCAATTCTTGGAGAGCAGGGGAAAGTTTAGGAAGAACCCAACAACAGATGTTTATAAAAAAGCTTCCCAGATGCCACAAAAAGGCCTTTCAATTCCATAATAAATGGGCATAGTGTAAAAACTTCATAGATGCATAGCTATGCTGAAAAATCTGTTAAACTTGACATTTTTGCAACCTGCCTTTCAATACAAGTAGTTTTATCAAAATGAAAAATAAATCTCCCTTTTAGTAGTCATTCATGTTACTTTATATAGATCACAATGGAATTTGGTCTCACTTGCCAAAACAGTCAAGGTGGATAGTGAAAATGCCTTATCAAAAAATGGGAGAACTCTACAAATGTGCAGACAGAGTCACAGGAAAAGAGAAAAGGAGACACTGCCATAGCAGCTGTCATGGGGAAACAGTGATTGATGTTTTATGTAATGGAACACAAACCTCATACTAAGTAATAAGCACTCAGTCATCATCCCACTAATTACTCAAACTTCATTATAAAGAACACCAGGGCCACAATTAAATATGGTATATTACCCCTCATTCTAATTACATAGTCTTTTTAGTTGCACTGTAAAAGCAATACATTATTTAATTATTTTCATTTAATGTATTTAAAAACAGTATTTAAAATCTCATCCAAAACCCCAGGGATTTTAACAAATCATTAAAACCACTATTCATGTGTACAGTAGCAGTGCTGTAGCCACATAAAGTTGGCATCCATTTCAACTTCGTTTATAAAAATCAAACTTGGAAACCCACTGGCTTGAAAGGTCCTCATTCTGACTGCCAGAGCCTTAATGGGATTTCACAGATGTAAGCCAGCCTTAATTATATCCTTAAAATGTAAAAATATATCAGGAGCAAAGCCTGTCCTCTTCTCTCAAGAGTTTTCAGAAAAAGCATCTTCCTTGGAGAGTTCCACCAGGATACCTTGCAGATGCTATTCTGGTTGCTAAGGTTTCCTCTAGGGAAAGTAGAGTGCATGGAACTGAAAGGCCTTATTGGTTCAGATGCAGGCATAAGAATCTTTTATTGCCTACCAAATGCAATGGATACTGATGAGACAGACAAGTGAGAGGGAGATGCAGTTGATTTTGCTGTTCCTCATTCCCCTAAAGTGCTCAGAAACACAGTGGTGTTTGTGGTGTCTAAGAGCACACCAAGGGCTTCCCACGGTGCTCCTCCCACCAAAAGAAGTGGATTCATAAAAGATGACAGAATCAGAGGTAAGCTTTATGAATTGAGGGGGCCAAGTGCCAAAGGCTAGAAGGCAAAAAATGTGATGGCCCATCAGCTTCCTTTCTGTTTCTGATGGAGCTGGAGATTCAGGAAAAACTGCTAACATGAGCATGTCTTATATGAGTTAAAAAGATACAGAAGGACTTTAATTCTGGAGAGTTTATAGCAAATTTCACTGGAGTTGTAACTTGACAGCCAATTTTTTTTTCAGTTATCCCAAACACTGTGGTCTTCAAATAATGCAAGAAAACTATCTATCTTGACATTTAGTGATGGCAAGGATAAGCTAAAAGAAGTAGACTGTGTATTTAGTCAAACAAAGGTTATTTAATGGTGTCATCTTTTTTAGACTACTTGCTTTCATTAGCTGTGACCATATGGAGCTCACAGATGGCAAATAAAACAGTGACATCCTGTTCAAATAAGAAGAGGGTAAGAACAGTAAATACATTGCTGGCAAAATCAAGATGAATGATGTAAGTTATATATACGGTATATGTCAGAGAGGACTCAAAATGTCATGTAACAGTTGAGTCTGAAATGGTTTGATGTCTGAACATCAGGAGCTGTTAGATTGACATGGGAGAATAACCTTAGAGATTCATTTTTGGGAAGGGAGATGAACTGTTAGATCCTTGAAATATGTAAGAATGAAGGCTTCTTTCCACTCATCAGCTTTATTTCCACTTCGGTCCCTCCATGCTGAGTTTCCTCTCTTCTTCCTTCCCTGAGGGTACTGTCAGAGTCACTTTCTCTGACCCTTTCTCTCTCTCCTGTAAGGAAGGATTTTGCTCTGCCTTCACTATTGCATCGAGTGGTGTCCCTCAGGGATCGGTGTTG
>NW_009939368.1:5496-11748 GCF_000696875.1 Nestor notabilis | reverse complement strand
GGCTGCCTGGCGGCGGCTGGCACTAGTTGACCAGTGACGCCCCGCGGGCTCCGTAGTACATCGAGCTGTGTTTCGGTGCTGATTGCCAGGTGTTAATTAGGCCTGGGCTTGTAATTGACATCTGGCCGTGTACTTCCATCTCAGTCTAGTTGCCGTGTGGTTTGCGTCTGCAGGAGGATGTGGGGTACAGTGGAAGTAATACTAAAGACACCAAATAAGACTTGTAATTGTTCACTGCAGAAATCATCACCAATTCCTAAATTTTTATAAATTATTAGCCAATTTTTCCTTCTCAAGCATTAAAAAAAAGGCTAAACCCTGGCAGATTAGGGAACATCTACATCATGGAGCTAAATGTCATCAGATTATGCACTGATTCACTGGTATATGATTGCCGTTATAAAATACTTCATACAGAGAAGAATTGTTTTTCGGCCCTTAATGTTTTCAGACACTTTGGTTTACGTCACCTCAAATTTCACCTCAAAAGTCACATTGTGTGTATGTATATACATATATATACACTCGCATCTCAAGCTGTATGTGTGCAGGATGTGGTTACAGCTCTTCAAATGAGAAACATGCTTCAGTGCACAGGTGTGTGTTCTTGCAGGTCTGAAAATCATCAGTTTATAAGGTAAGCAAGTTTTGAACAAGTTCAAGTGTGCAGCCAGTAAAAACAGCAGTGTGTGTGTGGGGAAAAAGTCAGATTTTGTTTAAAAGCAGAGAGAAAAGTAGCAATCTGTCTGTTACACCAGTTTAGCACACAGACCTGCCTGGAAAACATTTTATGTCTGCAAAAGAAGTGGGAAAATCAGATTTGTAAACACAGTTGCAGAGCTCAGTGATGTAGATATAATTATTTGTATTTGCCGTTTTTATGGCTGGCTGATGTTGGGGCGAAGGGGGTGGTGTTGTTTTTATAAAGCCCTATGGAAAATAAACCACATTTGCAGAAGAATTCTGAGGATTAGTCTGGTCAGAGTTTTACTCAGCTCATTACCATCAAGATACTTTTCCTTGTCAGTCATCAAGTATTTGCTTTAGAATCTCTAATGTTTTTCTGTTTCTCAGTTGAAACTGTTACGTTTTCTGTGACAATGACTCATCCATCTATAGGCAGAGCAAAATTCCAGGTAAGCATTAACCATTATCCTTTGCTCACAATAGTTAAGTAAGTGTGTGCTCTTAGAGTGCTTTCCTAGGATTTTCGAGCACTTTATGACCATTCATTCATTAATCCTCATCAAAGAAAGCTGAAGAAAATAAAATGTAGATCAACTTATTCTCATGATACTTTATAATATATTCATATTAACGTTTAAAATGGTTATTTTAAACGTTAGTGCTCACACGTAATTCCGTGCAGGTAAGGCGCTCCCTCGCTTAGTTGGCATTGTATTCTGTTACAGGAAGAACATCACACAGTGTGATTTAGTGTTTGCAGGATTTATTTTTTTCCCACAGCATTACAGTAAAAGCAGGATATGATGGAAGCGATCTAAAAAAGCAGTCACATAAATATATGGGAACTGCTCGAGAGGTGGCATTGAAACACACCCTTTACCTGCTTGTTTACGACTTACTGAGCTGTGCAGGAGCTCTGGAGCCAGGTGTCACAGGCTGGGATGGAGCCCTTTTTGCAGTGATTCTGGATGCATTCCTAGAGCAAGTCTACCTGTACAACTGTAGGTAATACTGTATCATATTTTTATGTGCATAATCCAGTCTCACGATTCTTTAAAGACTTTAGCCCTTGAAAAAGCTTACATGGGTATTCAACATCTTCAAGTAATCTACAGCAAATCATCGTTAGAGGCAGAAATGCTATTGTGGAACATAGAAACTGTGGGAATTGGAGGCAGAAGGTGTAAAGGGGAGAGGAGCCTCTTAGGGTAAATTCCCCTGTTTTTTACCCACTGAGTAGGTTCCCTTAACACTTACAAAAACATTTAAGAAGTTCTCTGCAGCCTTCCGCTTAGTGTGAGAACTATTTTGTTGCTGCTTGAATCCCTTCTGTTGTGTCTGATTTCACTCTTCATGCCTCTTAGCTCTGTTTTCATCGGCAATTATTTCTTTGTCCTAAAATAAAAACCATACAAACACCCTGGACTACAACCTACACTTCACAGAAATATTTTTCCTCTGAGCATTCAGCTATTTGCCTCTATTTCCCTCATGGATAAACCTTCACTGGATTTTTTTACTTGAGTTGCACATTTCTCTTAGAAGTTTACTTTTTGCGTACACTGCTACTGTTTAGTTTTTCCCTCTGGTCTCCTTGTGTGCCTTTGAATTCTTCTAGATGAGAAGTCAGTCATGTCCTTTCCAGTGATTTAACAAAGAAGAAAATAAATGTATATATATTTTACAAGTGGAAATAGATAGGCCCATTAGGTAAAAATGCACCATTCCAGGCTGTGATATGTAATGTATTTGAGGGCAAATGCACTCAATTATGACAAACAAAATGCTTTTCTTGGTAGCTGCTACCACTGTTCTTTCAACCCATATTTGTTCAAAACTGGATAAATAAAAACTCACTGGAAATTATTGCATTCCTTATGATTACCAAACAGATGACATTCATTCAGGAATATCCTAGAAGTATGAAGTCTGTAACAGAGGTTTTCCCTAATCTTCTTACTGCAAACCTCCCTTTTTTAAGTAGCCCTTTCATTCTGGTATTGCAAGAATTGCTTTTAGCATTCAGGACTGACCTGCACCAAGACCAAAATCCTGTTGTTAGAAATCGAAATTTTGCAGAGCTGAGGTTAAAAGAGCTTCAGAAAGAGAATTGCAGGAATCTGGCTATATTTTAAAAAATAAAATTCAGAAAGAAGCAGCATTATGCATACCTCTGTCTACCTGTTTGAAAAAGCTTACAGTTGTTAAGCACGAAATTTCTGAGGTTTTCTTCAATCCAATTTAGTAATTTAAATGATAGAAACTTGTCTATTAATAGGTGACTTGTCAGAGGTAGCCTTTTTGAATAGGTGAAGAGAAAGGAGAGGAAACATTGCTTAGCGGTGACTACTATTTCAGGATCCTACTTCTAATTCTAGCACTGACTCACTATAGCCCTGGAAAGTTACTGTGCTTTTGTTCTAGAAAATACTAACTAAGGAAAGAAGCCATTCTGCTCTAATAGCAACCATCCATTTTATTGTAACACTGCCTGGAGTTCATTTACAGGAAAAATCCAATGCCTTTGTTCATTCTCTCTGTGCAGCTATTAAGTCTTGCAACTAAGTATTTCCAGTTTCTAGTTCTGTGTCTTCTGGTGCTACTTACCTTATTTCTAGTTATCAATTACAGTTATCCAGATATCTAGTTACTCATACTGGCTTCTGGAAAGAGATTAACTCAATTACAGGAGCAGAATAAAGGGAATGGAGGAGGACACAAAAAAAGACAGCAGTTCCCTCCCCCACATCTTCAGTGGGTTATTGGATAATAGCAAAATGAATCAGGCTAACACAGCAACCTGGCAGTGTCTGAGAAAACTAATGTATCAGTGATTGCTCTGCTAGAAACCCAAGCTGTAACTCTTTAGGTGTTCCATGCCACACTTCTCTCCAGCTACAGCTGTTCTCATTTCCTCTGCAATTTTAAGTGGGGGATTGGTAGTTGGTGTTTTCATATGAATAGAATCTGCATTAGTTTTGCCCTGGGATTTAATTCCTTCATTGCCTTACTTCTGTTTCATGCCATTGTCAGGAAGTTGAAATTTTTAATCAAGAACTTTTAGCTAGCGCTTTTGGAACTATCCAGCTGCATAAGTAAAGTTGTGCCCATTTCTGCAAGTCTCACTGTTTGTACGTTATTCTGGTTAGTAGGCTGGGTTCTGCTACAGCACGTATCAGGGGCTTCTCTTTCATACTTATTGATGATAAATACTTTTTTTTTTGTGAAACTCTTACCCAGCTTATGCTTATCCCTCATGCTGTCAGGTATTTGTGCTTCACATCAAACCAGCTCACATTCTCCAATACTGCTGTTTTAGTTCAGAGATGGCACTTTGCTCTGAGAAGTGTACCACTACAGCAGTAGCCTCTGAAGGATCTGGAGATAGAAGGCCATTTCATTACCACAAGTAATCCTTTGTTGTCTTGTGATAATTCTCTGCACATAAAATTACTGTCACAAAAATGTGTACTTGTTCAAAATCTAATATGTATCCCAGAGATATACCCTCACTTCATGCATCCCAGAGACCTGCTTAGAAGATGACCAACGTATTTTAAGTAAATAGTGATGGCCAGATAACACATTAGTGTTCAGTAGCCACAAGTCCCTTCAGAGTGAGTGAAGCAGCTGGGATTACTTTATGTGACCTTCTATAGAAATACCAGAATATGGAATTAGAAGCTTTCTTGTAGGTGTTTGACTTTGAAAGTATCAAGTGTGTCCCTGAAGAATGCCTGGTCTGGGAGGAGGCTTTAGGTGTGTCACTTTGCCCCAGTGTGTTCAGGTTTCTGGAAGAGCATCTAACAAAATGAAGGAGTGCCACGTTCCTTTACAGCTTTTTTACAGGATTTTACAGGTTTTTTATCAACCTATGCTTGTGTTTGAGTGTTCTCTGGCTTTGCTCTGACACCTAGTGATCCAATTAAAATTGTTATAGCCGTTGCTCTGAATTTCCATGGGACTTGGCTTGAGTTTTACCTGGACTTCTCCAGTAATTGTACTAAACAATGCAAACTGTGGGTCTTCTGGTACTTAGAGAATGTGACAGGGTTTTGTAGGCTGCCACTGATCAGTACTGGGGTTTGCTGCCATGTGTGTGTGAAATGTTAGTTAAGGTGAGGCTGCACAGCTACGGATGAGTAAAAACAAAGTAGATAAATGGATTGAAAGGAAAGGGCTATATATCGTGTGTGTATGTGCACATATAAAATCTGGTTCAAAAGAGACTTGTTAGAACTGAACAAGTCTGAGCGAGAATTAATGGCCCACACCTGGGAATAAGAGGTGAATTCTCAAGTATCCAGGTTTAGTAACTGCCACACCTGTCCTATATTCCCAAAAGCGTAAATGAGGTCTGCAAGGATTTAGATAGCTTAGCTTCTGAATGCACAGTGCCATGGCTCTTTTCCAAGGCATCATCAGTCACTGCATGAAAATCCCCACCCATAATTACTAGGGCATTATTTGTCACGGGGTATACTCTAGTGAAGAACTGTACCTTACTCATATGATATCAAGAAGAGTAAATAGTTTCAGGCATGAATTTTATCCAGACTTTAAACTACTTCTTCAGAACAGAAGCCTAAAATAAATACCCTTCCAAAAAAGCAATGAAATTAGAGAGGCATAGACCTGTTTCTTCTTCAGTTTCATAGTGGGAGAATGAGAACACAAACTTCTTCCTTGTCCATGGCTTGATTATTCCCTGCAACCAAATGGCCTGTGAAATACCATAAAAAGCTCAGTGAACAGCTACTTCAAAAGAAAAAAGAAACTGAGAGCTTGTCACCTGGCAGGGCATAGTCCACCTGATTGTTTCCACTGCCTCACTTCTGTTCATAGAATGAAAACAAGTTATTTATGCCTCGGTGGTACAAAATAAATGGGGGGACAATTTGAGAAAGTGTATTGGCAATTACAGCATGTCTGTCATTGACCTCCTGCTGCTGGCATCTACAGGAATTTTGTGCTAGGTAGTCAGGGACATACATTCACAAGGCAAGTAGAATCTCTTTTGTCCCCAACAGAAAAGTACTTGCCTCAACAGTGCCATCCTCCTTCCAGAAAGCTGATCCTCGGCATTTGGCAAGTTAACTGTTTTTACTTTTTCTGCCTCCTGAAATGGAAGCAAATTCCAAAGACATGGTGGGGCACAATTCTCTGCTCTTGGTTCTGCATACCTTCTAATATACTACAGACTCACAGAAGAACTAAGCTATTACACTTACACTTGCAGGCATCTGAATATCTCTGTCATAGTAAACTTACCAGACACAACCTAGTGGTAGGTTTCTGTTTAATATAAACACTGTAGCCAAATTTGTAGAAAAAGCCACTTTCATAGCATGTCTCAGGGACAACTGTGTCACTGGAGAAGGGCTCATCTGATTTTCTCTCCTCTCAGAGTAACTAGATCAGTTTCCCTCTGGTAGTCAGCAGAAGTTTTATGCTCCCTCCATTGCTAGGATGTTGTTTGAGGTCATGTTTCTGCACCTCACTGCCTTAAAAACCAACTCAGCAGATATCTGTACAGAGGAAACTCTGACTTGTTTAGCTGTCATG
>NW_009939368.1:0-5465 GCF_000696875.1 Nestor notabilis | reverse complement strand
CACCAGGCGTGACTGACTTGGTCAGCAGTTCTTATACAATTAAGACACCAACTGAAATTATCAGGAATTTTGCCTGAGGAGAGAATTCAGCAATGTTACAATAAAGTGGATGTTGGTGATGTAGAGGGGAACAGCCAGTCCGTCAAAATACAGGACAGAAAAGAGTAACATGCAAAGGAAAAGTTGATGGGAACACAGAACACTTCAAAAGACACTGAATGCGCTCTCATAGACTCCCAGTGCTACATGTGCACTGGCAATCAATATAGTGCAGCAGCCACTTGACAGAGACTGAGACTTTAGTGGAGTGTGGTGGCTTCCCTGAAGACCGTTTCCCTGCATACACAGTGTTTGTTAAACATGCACGTTCCAAAGAGGACTTCACCAAGGTGTGCACAATCGTAGGAACCTTCAAAGCACACTGTGGATGTGGTGAAAGTCACCGTCGTCTGTCCAGGTTTTTGGGGCCCTCCTCCAGGGAATGCAGGCATTGCTTTGAAGTCACCCACAGTCCCGGTAGAAGTGTGGTTTGGCAGTTGGAGAAAAGGACTTTGCTTACCAGGAAATTAATTTCTTCAAGGTACATTGTTTATGTGTACTTTCACCTCATGTTCTCTTTTTCCTCTTGTGTAAAGCCCTTTGATACTAAGGGGCTGAGCAGGTGGGACAAAACTGAGGGGTGTAATGCATGTGCTGGATAACCTCGGGCACAAAGGCCAATGCTTTAAACACGAAGGAGTTTATAACAAAACACTTCATTTGTGTGAATGCTGTCTTAATGTAGAAGCATTTATTCATTCTGCAGCATTATTCTGAAGCAGTCTGTGTGTCTTTGGCTTTCATCCTGTGAAGGCACACTACCTGTGGCCATAGGTTTGGTGAGAGTTCACAGACAGCTCTCAGATACTTGATGCTACAGCAGCATTGGTAGCTGATCTGTGGGACAACTGGGTGCTTTAACTTTCTTTATGAGTGTTTTTAAATAGATTTCTGGATTTTCAGTAGGCTTAGAAATTGATACATGTCACATGTTCTGATACTCAACCATCAGATGGATTTTTTTTTTAGTGCTGGCCAAAATATGTAGATCCAAGGACTTAAAAGTATTTCAGTGCTGCAAGGGAGATTTGACTGCAGAACTCTGAGTGCACTCAAACAAATGGGCATTGGCACTGGGGCTGTCTGGCTTCCTGAAGGCTGAGTTTGCAGTTGATGTGTCAGAAGATCTGAGCTCTACCTGCAGCATTTCCCACAGTTTGAACATTTAGCTTTTTCTTATAATAGGGACACAGACATTTAGGGTTTGGTTGCCTTCCATAAGATGCAGGCACCAACTATTGCACATCCAGTGGAATCAGCTGCTGAGCTTGGACAGTTACGTACAAGGGACAGCTGGAGTTTGGACACTCACAGTGTCTTGCACTTCCATAACAAAGAAGGAAGTGGGAGCCTCAAGCTTTATCAGTGATGTCCTGAGCTGGGTAAGTGATGTTTATTTCAGTTTATTAATAAAGGAGAAAAGTAATTCCCATGTGTTCTAAACCCCTACCATTGATGCAAATGATTTCTTGATGACTTAAGTGTAAAGGATCCATAAGCCCCTAGTTGTGTAAATGGTGCATCCATGAAGCCTTTCTAAAAGGCCCCTGGACATTCACGCTGGTGTAGAGCAGCCCCTTTTTAAATGGAAGATATTGACCTGCTGCCAGCTATACTGTCTTGCCAGACCTGAATACTGACTGCGTTGGCTGCTGTCACTGTCAGCAATTGCCTCTCTGGCAGGGAGCAGCAGGGTTCTGTGCTGGGTTACACTTTTCTGTTCTCTTTTGGCAGATGTGTGTCAGATTGCAGAGAACCAGCACGGATTCCTCCTCCCCATATTATGGGTTCTGTGGCATGCAGGATATGGATCATTATCTTCCTTTTAAAATAATATATTTTAATAAAATGAACCCTAGTACTGTAGCACCCTGCACTAAATGTGTTGCATGAGGTCTTCTTAGAACTGTGCAACTCATGTAGTCAAAAATCTGGAATTTTTGACAGCTTTTAAAGAATATAGGAGTTATTTTGTCTAACATTAGATTTTACTTTACCATGTTAAATTTCACTTTATGATACACTTACCACATTTATGTCATAAATGTGAGCAGTTTGTACTGCTCCTGTTCCCTATTAATAGAATGTTGGGGTTTGTTAAGGAATGTGGGATTTATGCTCATATTAATATATTACATATAATTTGCATACATTTAGCTTCTAGTTTAATTGTTTAGGCCTGAAAGAATGGTTTAAAGTGAATAATTTAGACTCCAAAAACTTACTCCCATTTCCTACAGCAGTAGAAGGAAAAAAGAAAAGTAGACGTTTTTGCAGTGTGGGAGCCCAATTCACAGCTGGTTCATTTTTTACTTAGAAATACAAGTAGTTTGCAAGGACTTTTTGTTTCGAAAGCCCTGGGCTTTTGCTGAATGATTAGCCTTTATTATACTTAACTCCTCTATTAACTGTATGGCCATGTAAGTCACATGATGATGTTGCCACCTCCTAGCTGAAGGGCAGTGCCTTTTCAGCATTGCTTCATGAGGATTTAGATACCAAAACATCTTGCAAACAGCCTAGCGCTCACTGGCTTTTTACTTTCTGAAATACTATTGCAAACGAAGTATCATTTTTATGCTTCCATAAAATGAATGAAGGAGATGATGACTTCCATTAAAAGAAGTCTTCTGGTTTTATTCATATGAATTCTGATAATTTTTATTTAAAGCACTCTGTAGCTCAGCTGTCAATTGCCTTTAAAAACTAAGCAGAAGAAATGGTTTGTAGGTAGCCAGTCCTGTTTTGCTCTAAACCAGGAATGTCCTTGTAACCTCCCAGCTTTAGTTTCTAGATTTTTTATGGGACTATGATCCTTTCAGGAAAACCTACTGATCGTTAAACTCGCCTAGTTTGTGATTAACTCTTACTGCACTGAAGATTAAAACTTGTTTTACCTAGAGCATAATATTCCAGTTTTAATAAGTACGACAGTCTTGTGGGACTCGTGCAGTGCTGTCATGTCCCATTTTTATGTCTTTTTATTTTTACATTTTATTTTACATTTAAGGAATGTCTTCTTATTTTTATGAACAGGACTAGCATACTGAACGTCTGTGTGCAACTTCTCTTTCTATGAAGGCTTAGGAGGCAGAATAGGTGTTACCTGTGTGCCAGGTCCTTTTCTCTGGAGGTTTTCAAGTGGCCTTTGGAATCTCTTCAGGTAATGAAGGGCCACATCTCACGTCACCTGCCAGTGGTTGCAGGAGAGCTAGTGCTGCCCCATCAGCCTGCTGCATGGACAGTCTTGAGGTGAAACCACTCTGTGCCAGGGTCAACATGCTGCAGATGGTAACTTGAGCACTGTATGCCAGCTTGTAAGTGTAAATGGCCTCTTAAGTCTCATCTTTGTGCGGTAATTATTCTTAGGGTAGTCAGGGAAATTCTGATGCCAGAACTATTGCTATTAACTTGGAACTGATAAGTAAACTGTGATCGTTTCAAGCTGAGATTGCCTCTGACTTGCTTCCTTCCTCTGTGTGTCTGTTGTTCCCCGGTGCTGGTGGCTGCTTTTATCACAGTTTGGATTCATTGGCGATGTCACTGAGTGACTCTAAGAACTTTGCAGAGCTTCCGTGTGACTCCCTTCCCTCTCACGCTACCTTTGACATTTTTCATTTAGTAGGCCAACTCCTGCTTAGATTACTCATGTCAGTAATCCCTGGGCTGGCAGTGGGATAATGAGAGAAAGCTGAGTTTAGCCCAACAGGGAGGTCATATTTTCAGATACAAGGCAGCATCCACACCAAGCAGTAAAAGTGCTTTCTATTAGTATAGAGTCAATACTTATAAAACCTGACATTTTACAATATGAGTCAAGTGTGGCCCCAAACCTTTCTGCTACTGAAGTCAAATGCTTTATGACATTAATAAAAGAAGGGTTGCACCAAAGGTGTATTATCTTCATATTTCCAGGTCTTAGTCCTTAATTCCATAGATGCTTTGAGCATCGAATATTTGCAGGCTGGGAATCAAAAACTATGAACCACTGGGTAGTGAGGCTATCCCATTGTCTGTCTTTTGAATCACACAATAGCTTCAATGTAAGAGAACTGTAAAAAGTCCACCAGATCCTTGAATTCTCTGAGAGGCCTTGTGCAGTTCTCATCCCAGTGAAGTCTCCCATGGATTCAGCAATGTGTTCATCTGTGGAACGACAGCATTAGGCTTTTGTATCCATACTACAGAATGTAACTTTTTACCACGTTTTTACTCTTTAGTTAATTTTGATCTTCATAACAGTCTCTGCTAAAGGGGAGTAAAGTTGATTTAGAGAGTATGAGAACATAGAACCTAGTCCATAACTAAGAAATGGCACGACTTTTATAAGCTGGTTCCTTTCCATTCCCATCACTTTCACTTTTCATATCTTGTTCCAATAGTAAATTCTTTGTGTAGGAAAGGGTCTTTTTCTGTACCTCTGCAAAGTGCCTAACGTATTTGGTATTTCCATAATATACATAATTTTATTTTTGCAGATGCTCCCAGAATAATGTCCACATTACAAACAATGTGATGAAGCTTGAGCCATGCAGTACCATCTTCTTTTTGAAACTCTTTTGAGGTCAGCAAAGAGTAACATCTAAATCAGTGACAAGGTTCCCCATTACTTAAGTAGCCATCTCAAAATGTATGAGCCCATCTTTACAAATGTACCTTCTGAAAACTGGATGATTTGGGATTGACTATACATGGTCTCCTTAAACACTGCCAAAGTTATGCTTATCCCAATAAACTACTTTCTGCATTGAAAAAATAGGTGTGAATAATCTTACAGGATGACTATCTTACAGGATGAATATCTTCAAAGGATTAATGCAAAATCAGAACACCTGTATAATAGACAAACAAGGGTACTGTTGTGTGATTCAGTGTTCCACTGCAGTGTTCACATAGGTGTGCTCTGGAACAGCTACTTCAGTTAGTATCTAAGCTTAGGTGCAGTTCAGGACATCGAGATTTGTGAGCATAAGTTCCCTGCATAGCTCATGTGGGCACTTTGACAGCATCTAAATGAAAGACCTGCAGTTGGTGTTACCTCTGTGCAAACACAGGTGCAAACTATGTTCCCATTTCCTGGATTTACAAGGAGATTGAATTTCCATTTTTGGATTACATCTTGGATGATGCCATGGAAAGTAGCCAGCCATATTCTGAGTTAAAATCTTCAGAGAGCATTTTGAGAATACTCTGACCTTAAAAACAGAGTCGGGAACTGAGTTTGGAGTATGATAACTACCCTATTGCTATTCTGCTGCATAATTTGTATGCCAGCTAAGGGTCTCCATCAGTTCCTACTCAGATCAATGAGTCTTCAATTCAATAGATAAGGGCTTGGTGTCCCTTAGGGATCGGTGTTGGGACCT
>NW_009939367.1:25652-60603 GCF_000696875.1 Nestor notabilis | reverse complement strand
TGAATGCTCCATCCTTGGAGGTGTTCAAGGCTATGTTGGGCAGACCCTTGGGCGACATGGTCTAGTGTGTGGTGTCCCTACCCATGGCAGGGGGGTTGGAACTAGATGATCTTAAGGTCCTTTCCAACACTAACTATTCTATGATTCTATGAAGAGCTATGGAGCTGGATGCTGTTGTCTTATCTAGATATGGAAGCTGAGAAAAGTTTATTGAGTTATATTGTTCTTGTAAGGATTATAAAATAATTACTCCTTCTAGTATGATGAAGTCTAAGAAGTCCAATATCAATGTCCTAGACATTAGAGAAATGTGGCAGAGACATACTCGTCTTTAAGAAAGACAGGCTATTTCAAGAAGATGTGGAAATCTATTATTGCTGCTTTTGACATGACATTGGTGGTTATTGCAGAGACCTGTGTGAATAAACAAAATCAATAATGCAAGATGAATGCCTCCCTTTAGCAGCAACTGCTGCATGAAGTAGTTCGTTTAAGAATCCTTCGCTGGACTGGAAGGTATACAGTGACTTACAAATGCTTTCACTACTGGTTCTTTTTCTGCCATGACCATTAATCAACTCAAACTTTCATTTAGCTTACTATTATGAAGAAAATCATGCCTCTTGTATTGCACAGCTGCAGTGTAATGGGGAAACTTCAGACCCTTCCTCTTCTCACCTAACTCTTCCTCAGTGCAAATGTGTAGTGGCAGCAAAGGAAATGAGCTTAATAGCTCCTGGCCTAGCACGCATTACCTCCATTAGCTCTTGGTACTGAGAACAGCCCATCTGGGAGAGCATCTGGAAAAGGCTTGAATACCATCCCTTCACCTCACCTCACTTTTCCTGTTCTCCATTCCTCAAAATGGGCTTGAACTGGGAGTAATTTAACTCCATAATGCGACTCCTATTGATTGGATCGGTCCCTCAAATAGAATAAATACCATCTTTAGTTTCAAAGTATTTGTGGTGCTAAAAGCCTCTGTTTGGGTTTTTTTTTAATTTATTTTTAAATGAAGGGAAAATGAGGCAGAAAGGAATGGTAGCATGAGGGACAGAACTTCCAGGCTTCAGCAGAGTGGTCTTCCTCCCTTTTTATGCAGGGGGATATAGAGGTCCTCATGTGGGGTCCTTGTGATAGGATGGATGGTGCAAGTTGCTGATTAACACTTTTGAATGAGCTTACAGCTCTGCAGTTGGAGGGCTAATAGGTAAGGAATTACTACCTGCTCTTGGATCTCAATTATGCAGTCTTTGTCTCTGGTCTTCTGTGAAGCAAGAAAATTGAAGCAGAAATGAAATTTATTAGCTGCATTATGAATGTGGTAAATGCTGATGTCTTATTGCAAATGAGGTATTTGCTAAATAGAAATGCTTTTAAAACAGTATAATCCTTCACTGTCCCTCCAGGACAAACAACTGGAGAGCAGTGATTGCAGAAATCATTTAGGTCATGCAAATCAAGCTCCAGCAGCACTGTTTCATGCAGTGAGAAGTGAAGGCTAGACTGTCCTATTAAGAAGCCTTGTAATGATAAAACATGATTAAAATGACTTAGAAGAAATTACCAAGTGGGGGTCAAGAAGGGCTAAGAAGGGCAAGCTGATCATGGAAACGCATTTTTAAATGGACTAATTCCAAGGGAGTGTGTTTATCATAGTCACACATAAAGGTCTGAACAATAATCACACCAAAAGTATGTGAAAATTATAGCCCTTGTAGGGCCTAAGGGTAGTTTAGTAGCTTTTTATATACAGACCTGATTTACATCAAGTGACATAGGGGTCCAAAATTCTCACGTAATGTTTTCACAAAAGATGTCAATCAGCTTTCTTCTGGACTTAAATTTAGATGTCACTTGGAGAAATATTGTTACCCGATATTGTACAGTGTAAGCAGAATCTAACAAAAGATACTGCAGTTAATGCTGCTGCAGTAAGCTTTATTGCACAGGGGAGTCAGCTCTGTCATTTGCAGATCCTGGAGATGAATTTCCTTTACAGTGGCACTGGCCCCGGGTCCAGCTGAATAAAGACAGTGTAATTACTTTCCTTAATGGAGCCAAACAATCTGGGACATTTTTTATGCGTGACAGTAGGAGGAGGAAATGTATCAAATGTACTGTGCATAGGCCCTTCACAACTTGGAGAGCACTGACTCCTTGGTGTTATTGCACAGCAGAGCTGAGAAGTACCTCTTTATAAGCTAATGGTTATAAACCAGATTGAACAGCAAGCTGTCTCTTGGCAAACACCAAGGAACATGTTTGTTCCTCCTCCCCGCTCCTTCCCAGCCACTCCCTGCTTCAGTTCTCAGATTATTTCTATTTCCATTTTCTAGAGGTTTTGGTGCTGAGGGCCCAAGGGTGGTTCTGGTGCATGCAACTCCCAGGCCAGTGATGCCAGCCTGAAATCACATGCTCACACGACTGCTGAAGCTTGGCTTTGAACTTGCCGGTTCCAGATTAGGTTTTGAGGAATGCAGGTTTTTTATGAACTACCAATGTACAAAGCTGGCTGGCTCTGAGGCTACATCAGCACTTCTCAGCCTTCCTCACCAAAGGTGAATGGTAAAGGTGAAGGAAGGCTGAGGAGGACAATGGTGATGGCTGTCACAAGGGGTAAGGGACAGCCAAGGTGTCTTTGGCCTGGCCATGGAGTTGTAGCAGGGAAACTGAGAGGCCAGTTAGGTCTCTACCCAACAGTATGATGAAGAGCTCAGGAGCTGGTTACGTATGGGGTGTTACTGTGACAACCCACGAGGCAGCAGCGCACTGAAAACAAAGTACGGAAGATAAAGCTGAAATGAGGAGAAAAGAAAGAAAAGATAAAAAACATAAAAGAAAGGGAAGAAGAAATACAGCAGAAGCAAGAGCAAATGAAAAGGTCAAAATACAATTTGAAAGGATGGAAACGAAAAGAGTAGGTAGCGAGAAGGTACCACATAGTTGCATGATCAGAAACAAAGCGTTTGATAGCTTGGTTAGCAAAAAAGATATGAGGATGTGGTGCTTTCACACCAAAGACCCAGAGATGCTTTTGGTGGAGTTTATTAATCTGACTTTAACCACCTCAAAGTTAGGTGTTCAGCCTGAGGAAGTCTCCTAGGCTATTGTTGGTAGTTAGCAGAGAGAGACAAGTAGCAGGGGAGGTTCGGTCTTCTGGAGTCAGTGTGGATGTTGTGGCTCCACAGATGTTTCCTTTGCTGTCAGTGATGGCTTTAATTAAATTGCAGCTCTTTTTGTCTCCTTGCCTTCTTGCTCCTCTGCACTGTTAGTGAAGCTGTTATTGGGGGTGTGCAGTGAAATGAGTTGGAAATCCAGAAGAACACTTGTTAGTGCACATTGGTCATTTGATCTGGTGGTCACAGAGTGGCCACACAAAGTTTTGCTGACCTGTGGAGGGAGTCTTGTGGAGGCACAAATGAGTGGCTAAATGAAATGGTGAGACCTTATTAAGCTTTCACTGACAGTGGAAAAGCTGCCTGTTTGCTTTGCTGACAAATGGTGACTTGTCCATAGGAGGTGTCTCAGCAGAGAGCTCTGGTGGCTAGCCTAGCCTGGAGCCTCACTTCAATGGCCTTACTCTTTGCCACTAGAATTTCATGTCAATTAGTCATTTCAACCTATGGTATATCTGGGCTGCTAAATGCGTGGCAGCAGAGTTATCTTCATGACAGAGGGATCTAGGAGAGTGTGAGGGAGCTGTTCCTGAGGAGTGTTGGTTGGTTGTGGTGGGGCACAGCTCTACGTGGCTGGGGGGTTGTTGCACAATGTCTGATTGCTGCGTGGCTCTGAGGCCTTTCAGTACATCGAATGATATTTCATATGGCAGGAGTCCACCTCTGTAAGGCCTTCCATATTCTCCCTGCTGCACTCATTTTCCTGCTGGACTAATTGCTTTGGCAGTGCAGACAGCACCAGTGTCAGTTACCTTTCGTCTTTAAAAACTGTTCATATGTACAAATTTGCAATAACTAATTATGGAGAGGAAACTCTGATGCAGCAGCTGTCAGAGGGCAGTGAACATTAACGGAAACCAGTTCAATGAAAACAGTCATGATTTGAAATAGCTAAAATGCATGGTTGATTTAAGTGTCTGGCCAGCTTGGATTAAGCAATCGACGCTGGGCACAGACCTCCAGCAGTCGCTGCACTCCTAATGAGTGGAACAGTTCTCTTATTATAAAATCATTATCAGTCAATAAAATGAGCTCAAACCACAAAATAGGAGCAAAGTTCAGGGGTATGAGAATTTATAGTTTAGCTCCATCACTGAAAATGTCAGGAAATTAAAAGAATCTCTTGTAAGTCACCACACAGTGGAACCCAATGCACAAAAACAATCCCCAAGTGCCATGGCAACGCTTATGGGCTCTTCTGAAACAAAATGCTGTTTTCTAAGGTGAAAGAATGAAGCCTTAATCTTGCTCTCAGATCTCCATGCCTGCCTTCATCCCATAAGTATGGTTCACACAGCTGCTAATTATGTAGCAAAATGCAGGCAGGGGAGACACAGGTGAACACTTGGCTTGAAAAGAAATGAGCAATACAAAACATACCTGAATTAGGCCATAAAGATGTACAATGGGAAAAAAGAATGAGTTAGCATTATGCCTACCAGGCAGGCACAGTTCCCTGTCAAGGCCCAGACTGCTTCTAAACCTGACCTGAGCTTGCAGAGAGCTGTCTTAGGAGTGACCAGGAGCAGGGTGGATAATCAGTGGTGGCTAATTGACAGCTGACTGTTGCTGAAGTTGACAGTGAAGCTAACTGGTGACTTTTCTCAACAAAGGTTATATCAGAAGAAGAGGTTATTGCATATACCTTCCATTTGGCTAGACTCTGCTCCTCAGGTCTTGGTTTGGCTGATGTTTATCCAGCACCTTCTTTCCTTTCCATTTGTTCAAAGGAAAGAGATTGCCCTTAGGTTGCTTCAGCAGCTCCACGCTGGGACTTTGCTCTTCCCAACAGGTCCTGAGGCTGCCCAGTTCTGCTCCCTGCATGCATGGCTTTCTGCCTGAAGAGCTGCAGATGGCATTTCTAACACCCTACTTTCTATAGTGGTAGTTGAAGGAGGAGTCGCTTAATCCAATTAATTTGCTTCTAGAGGGTTGAAAAAAGGGCAGCTTCAGAGAGGTTGCAGTAGGGCAGAAAAAGAGGAAATGAAGTGTTGAAGAGGTGAAATATTTTATGTAAAAAGGCACTGACTGTTTTTTGTAGACAAATTTTATGCCCTAGCCACAGAATCACAGTGTAGGTATGGTCACCTGGAATATGAACAGGCAGCTTACTGTGCTAAATTCAGACTGTTTGCAGCCTCGGGAAGACATTACTGCACTGGTTGATGGTGCTGTCACATTTCAAGGTTACCTTTGTGACCATGCAGGAAAGGAACAGATACCATGGCAGTTCAGGACCAGAGTCCTGAGGAAAGTGAATCTTTGTGGATTCTAGAGCATGACATGAGAAAATATTGAAAATAATTAAAATTCCACAAAAACTGTACAAACTACTGCTAAAAGAGAGCAATTCTGTGAATAATAGAATATAGATATATTGATTTAAGACAAAAGAGTAGAGTTACTTAAGATAATACTTAGCCCTGCTATACAACTTTTTTTATTTGTAGATCTTAAAAGTCTTTCTAGAAATGAGGGTTATATACATTTGTTTAACATATTACAGATATCAAGAGGATTGAATCTCAAAAAAGCCTTAATGACTCACCCATGGAGAAACACTGGGTCATTGTGTGTCTGGATCTAGCCTGGACCTTTCTGGATGCTAAAAATCATTTTAATCTGTAAGTTTTGTTGGACACTAATGCATATTATAGTCTCCTGTAAGAAACCTTTGGGTCTCTGGTACATTGCCAGGGCTACAGTTTCATGTGTAACATATTTAGGACACATTGCAAATGGGCTAACCATGTAATATATATGCTTACAAACTCTGTAACCAGGCAACCAAAAAAAACCCAAAATAACTTCTGTGGTGGTTATCAAATTTGTCTTAGGAAACCCTTATACCACTTAAACCAAGAGATGATGTTGCAACAGAGTTTCCTTTTCTCTTAAATTATATTGTCTTGTAATTCATGCAACCTAGTTCACTCTGAACCACCAGCCTACTTCATGTCTTCCACATAGAATCATAGAATCATAAAATAGTTAGGGCTGGAAAGGACCTTAAGATCATCTAGTTCCAACCCCCCTGCAAAATGCTGAGTTTTTTTAGGATCTCACCTCTTGTTATTAAATCTGTTGTCTAAATAGTAAAGCATTCTGGTCTAAGTACACACCTTTTATTTCACTGCATCTGGCTTCTTTATTGTTAAGAAATAAAAATCAAAGGAGAAGGCATAGGTCTGGACTTTTTCTGTTCCTCTGTATCTATTCTAGTTTGTAGATCCCAGGAGGCATTTGGACTTACTGTTTTGAATAGCCATGGCAATGCACAGATCACTTGCAGTGACCGCAGTGCTTGTCAGAAAGGCTCTGCAGAGGAACCTTCGCTTGCCTGCGCCAGCCAAGCTAACCTGTAGTTACTAGTTGTTATGCTGAATCCCAGCGACTTTCAAGGAGCTTACGTGAGGCAGATGTTGCAATGCAATGCAGTGGATGAGCTTTTGCAGAAGAGTCAAGAAATCCAAAGTCAGATTCCTTACAGATCTTTGTAAACAAGCCACAGCAAGACACATAGTAGTAAGGCATCCTAATTAGCACTATGTATCCCAATATTAAGAAATAGTAACTTATTTGAGGAGGTGTCTGCATGTTGCTGCTGGAATGATGACTTTGAAGATTGTACAGAAAAGTAAGTTATATCTGAAGTGTAGTTAAATACTCTGAGCTGAGCTGAAGGTGATGAAGGCCATAAATGCCATGATTATTTGAGGTAAAAGATTGTCAATTTTGACAATACCTATAAAGCTTCTCAAAAAAAAAAAAAAAAAAAAAAAAAGCCAAATATAGGGTGAAAACACCCTCCCCAGATATTGTCAGGAAATGCAGCAGCTGTTAGATAAACTCATCTGTTTCAGCAGAGGGTTCAAATGCCTCCTTAGGGAACAGAGATTCCTAGGTAGAGGTGCCACTCTGTGCGACTGGAGCCAGGAAGAAAAATCAGGCCTTTCATTCTGGATGTATCTGAACTCATCTGTGAGCAGTTCAGGAATCTACATGTCTTTCCAGAAGGAGACTAATGGTTGTCCGTTTTCCAGTCATCTGTCCATAACAGCTGGGCTGCGTGGAACAGCCCTTGTGCACTGCATCCTGAGAAATTTGCCATTTGCAAAACATTTTACCATTTTCTACTTCAGAAGCATCTAAATTTAGTAATGGTACATAGCTCTGCCTCCCTGGGGGCCTGCAGTTCAAAAGTCCAGCTCTGTTTTGAATGTAAGTTTACAGCAAACAGCACAGCATGGCATAGTAGTGGCTGAAGAACAACCTACGTCTGTTCTTCAGGGCAAAATCTGTATCCACTCAATCTAAGGGTTAAGGAGCCCAGGTGGGATGCTTGAGGGTGCAGCAGTACAGGGCATTTTCTCTCCTCCTTTCTGTGTGGATTCCACAGGGACAGAGGAGGTTCTGGTTCTCTGCCTGGCAGTTCTGTGGCCCCGTGGCTGCTTGCAGCTCCTACCTTGTGTTGCCTTGCTGAGAAGCAGTCACTCAGCTGAATGACAGCCCTGTGGTCTAGTTGCCCCCTCTTCCTCTGCAAAATCCTACTTGCTGGATCACAGTAATCTATGGAGCCATTCTGTCCCTTCTTCTGCTAAAACCACTGCTGTTCACTGTCCCACTGATCCTGTGCCCTCGGTGTCCTCAGAGGGAAGCAGAAAGTTCTCACTCTCCCTGAATTGCAAAAGCAGAATTTATTCAGCACTGCAGCAAACAGCAATACACTGGAAAGACAGGCTTTTGTATAGGGGAAGATACTTGCAGATATTAGAGTCAAAACTATGAGTCTTTGACTATTTCATTTATTATTATATTTCTTGACCCACATCTTCAGAGAACTCATTTTGGAGTTTATAAAGGATTTGGATTTACTTTCCAACAACTTCCTGTTCCTAGTCAGGCCAGTGCTGGGTCATATCATACTGAATGTCTCCCATCATACTGTTTTCTCTTTCTGTTCCTCTCAGCTCCTCTTCTAGCATTTTTGTTGAAGGTTTTCCTTTTCCTCTGTACAGGTTTCTGTAGAGATCCTATGGGCAATCCTCCTTGGTCTTCCCTTCTCCCTGTCCACTTTCGGCCCAACACAATCTCATTCATCTACACAAAATCAGGTGACATATCCTTGTGAGTGTCTTGGACTTCCACCACTCTGCCAGAGCTTTCTGTCGAAATCTCAGCAACTTGCTCTGTGGCAGTTCCCAGCTGATGTCAAGTCAAACTGGGTACACCAGCAGGGTGCCAGCCAGGCTGTCCAAAGTCATCCCACTGCTTTAGTGTTTCCCCTCCTTCTGTCTGTATTAATATAACACAGAATCCTAAATACTTTAGAAATTATTTTTTAGCTCTTCTCAGTAACTAGTAAAAACTATAAAACAATTTCCCTAGGAACAAATTCTTAAGTTATGGACTCTAGATTTGAACAAAGAGCATTTATATTGTGTGGGAAAGAGAAGGCCTTCGTTTGAACACAACGATCAGGCGTGAAGAAAATACAGAAGTATGCTTGGCCAAATTTTTCAGCTTCGTTTTCTGTCAATAAGCTAGTGGTAACAGAACAGAGTTTTTCTTGCTGAGCTTAATGCTTGTGCTGTATTATTTTAGATATGCTCCATTACCTTATGGCACAAAGGATCTGTTTTTCCTCAGTGTACAATAGAATTCATGCTTCTGTTGTGAATTCCTTGTAACATTATGAGAAATTGCATGGGGAACTGTCTCCTTTGGCAAGAAGGAATGGTGGAAAACAGAAGATGCTGCTTATGAAACTCCATGGGAGTGAATCTGTCTAGCCACACTGCAGCATGAACTCAGTTCAATAATAATCAAAAAGCAATATATCTTTGCAGTTCCACTATGCAGCTGAGTTTATACTACTTATTGAGAACTCAATAAGTAGTATATCTACTTATATAAGTTGAATCTAATGGATTCAACTGTGCATGACGAAAGGCTTGCACCTTGAAACCAGACTCAAGTACTTTCACTGTGTAAAAACATACTACTGTTGTGCTCAGTTGTGGGGTTTCTTTGTTTGTTTAAAGGTAGAGGTACATTTGTCTGATCTTCTGAAGGAGAACCACACTTTGTCTCTTCATCTCAAGGTCAAAGATCAACCTTGGCTTGTCAATTCTTGAAATATTTCCTGAAATAGCTCCTTCAAATATCAAAACCAATAACCTTAAGCAACAACATGGAGGACAGAGTGCTGAAGATGTGACCCCCCTCACCACAAAATGCTGTAGATGAGTAAAATTATCATGGGGTCCAGGATGACTAGACAACTTAATGAAAGATGAATCCATTGGGGACTATTAAATGCAAAATCGCCATGTCTGGATCAGGAATCCTCTGAACCACAAATTGCTGTGTGCTCGATAGATATTCTGGGAACTGCATCATGCACTTGATCTGTTCCTGAATTCTTTTCTAGGCATTTACTGCTGGCCCTTGTTAAAGACAGGATACTGAGCTGTGCTGATATTCCTTGACTTGGTGTCTCTGTTTCTATTTTGAAAGATTTCTGTGGGTTATTTCATGTTTCTTCATAGGAAAAGTTGGAAGAAGAAAGGAGATGATAACTCATAAAGGAACGTGAATAGAGGTCACCAAGAGGAAAACTGAAGGAGAGGAAAATTTCTCTATGTATTTTCCCACTCTGCTTCCATAACATATTCATGATGTGAGGAAAGGCTAAGCCACTCTTGGATGCACTGTGTGTAACCTGATGAATCTTAGAAGAGTGAAGAGCTTCTTGCAAGTTTTGATCCTCTTCCAGTCCAAACAGTCTGCCTCTGAGTCAAAAGAAAACAATGTGGTCTCTTGCTCCCTTCATATCCCTAGTGCTGCTAAATGGATGATTTAAAAAGGCGCATGTAATTTTAGTCAGTCATGCCTTAGCTAATCTGTTTGGACATAGAGTACCTGTTCCCTGCTTTCCAACTTCCAAATAGCTTCGTTTTCTTGATTGTTTTGTGGTATCCCTGTGTGGTCATGAAAGTTGAACATTTCAGTCCCTGTTAACTCAGTCCTGTTATTTCCATTCTCCATCTGCTGAACGATCAGTTTTGCAGTTTCCATTTCACAAGTTAGAGGAGTTCTTCACCCTGCTGATCCCCACAGTTGGGAAAGATAAGGACAAGGATTCCAGACTTCTTTTCACAGAGTAGCCTGGACTAAGACTGAAAGTTAGAGAAACGGATGAGATAGCAGCTGCAGACCTCTTACTGACATGCAATGAGACTTTGAGTGAATCCCTTATCTTTCGTGTATCTCGGATGATCTGTCTTTAAAGCAGTCCATTTTCAGTGATGTGTGGTTTCAGGCTAAATTATATTATGATTACAGAGGCAGTTTGGATCTGGTCAGGCTCAGTAGTTTAGACAGTGTTGCGCAGACAGCCATACCATATCCAGAGTAAGTTTGTCTCTGAGGAAGCTCAGCCAATTTCGTACGTTTTGTACACTGAACTGTTCAATCCCACCAGACTGAAGCTTGGTCCACGCAGAGGCAACTTGGGAGTCCAAGCACACCATGGCTCAAGGTGGCTTTGCACGAAGCCAGCCTCAGTTTAGCAAGTCTGGCACTAAGCTTGAGGTATTAATTCCAGCTGGACCAGAGCTAACTCCTGCAGAGCCCTGACTACAACTGCACTGTGCTCTCCTCAGCCAGCTCTGAGCACCCCTGCTGTATGGAGCATGGACAAAAGGCCACACTTGTGTGGTCCTGAAGGAATCAACATCCTCCAGAAGGGCCTATTAGCACCAAGGTGGCACCAGTCACCCTGGCTGACCTCACAGCAAACCATTCAAATGCCTTGGCACCAAGTTGCTCAGCACTGTGTTGCCTGCAGTTTTCCATTAGCTAGGTTATTTCAGGCCTTTATTCCCATCCTCCTCTCCCATAGCTCTGGATAATGGCAAGTTGGCCACAGCATGAAAGCAATGATTTTGCCATAACTGTATGTATTATCAGACTCTCTAACTTTCATGGTTATTTAATGCAGTCTTTCAGTTTTTGTCCACCCTTTTTTGGCTATGCAGCCTGCATTTCAGGATCCCAGCCATGGAGTACAATGAAATTACCGGTTAACTGGTCCCTGTAATAAACTACACTTAAGAGTCCTGTCTGTGGGATATGCAGAAGGGATGGGCCAGAGAGCTGGAAATAGGACATCATTGCATACAAAGAACCACAATAACAAGTACAATGTCACTGCTTAGACAAACTTGGTAGCATGCACACAAAAGAAAAGACAGAAGTCACCAGCCTTGATAAAGCTTGTTCCCACCAAAACATGCAGTGAATTATCCATGTTTTGTTGGGTTTTATTGTTTTGGGTTTTTTTTCCCAAAAGGGGATACCAAGGCGAAACATGAAAGTGTTTTCAGATAAAAGTGTTTCATTAAAAATAAAATTGGTGAAATGAGTAAAGAAGTCTTAGAAAATTTGTCTTCCTTTGTCTACTTTCAATCAAATTTGAGAAGTTTCCAGCACTGTGTTCTTCCCTTTTAGATGGTGCAGTACTTTGGCAGCATTTCCTGAAGGCTTTTCATGACCTCCTACCGTTATTGCTTTGAAACCTACAGCAATCTCTATAGAGCCTTCTAAAAAGAATATTACAAAAGTTAGTAATGCAACTATTTTTCCATAGACTAAAAAATGGAAGGATCATATTTTTTGATGTTTTTGAGAGCCAGAGATCTGCTTTTTAGATCTACCATGATTTTCCTCTTCTTTGTTTTTTTTAATTCTTGCTTATAAATATAATAGTGCACCAAATTGCACAACTATATCAATATTTCAAAAGCTACCAAAACTTACACTGGCAAAAAAGAAAGCTTAACAATCTTTGCGAATCTCTAATGCAAGATGTATCCATTATTTATGAAGGCAGCAAAGGAGATCTGCTCTTGAATGGAATCCTAAATACTACACGAGAGAAACCTTGGGCAGCTATACAGCACAAGATTCCTTGTTATTAGAGCTACTGACCAGTCTCTTGGGAGATTAACTCTGAAAGTTAGTCTCCAGCAAACTTCATACTAATTGAGTGTGAACCGGATTGAGTTTTGTAAAAGAAGGAAAGGATGAAGATATGATCCTGCTATCCAGGCATCATTTTGTTCCAACACTGGTCGAGTTACAGCAGGTCAGCACTTTCTCCCTCACATCTCGAATTTTCTGCATCTCTTTTTTTCGTGCGTGAGGAAGGCAAATGACCTTTAATAACAGGACACTGTGGTGGAGGCCCTTACATGGCAGTTAGGGGAACTCCATGTCTGGATCCAACAGCACCTATAACTTTCCTTCCCTCTGGAAGAATATTCACTTATATTAGTGTATGCGGTACTAGCCTTAATGCCTATTAATGCTTTCAAATGACATGACAAGTCCGAATTGCAATTTCCTGAAAACTGAGCTTAAATATTTGCTTCTACTGTGGCTGAGGGAGCTTTTCCATATGGATATACCATACTGAGTTGGAGAGGCAGGGTCTGACAAGGGTGGAATCTTTTTCTCATCCATGCAGAATCTATTTCTGTGTATCTCACTTCAGAGGAGGGGGGAACTAATGGCAGAGTTTCAGGAGAAAAGCAAGAATAATCAGAGCTCAAGAAATAATCATGGGGGCACAGACTCTGAGGAAAGGCAGGAGGAACCAAGGTTATTTTCTGTGGAGAAATAAAGAGAGAGGAGTGACATATGCCAGCCTTCAAACTTAGTTTTTCAGACACTTTGAGGCCTGCCAGGGAGTTGACAGGAAGTTGTCTGACCTCTGTGTTCATGTCGGATAAGACCAGAAAAAATGTGCTAAGGAGGATAATGCACGTGCAACATGCAGTTTGGGTATTAGTGAAGATTTTAATGGCAAGGATAGTGAAGGACTAGAGTGCATGTCTTAGGAAGCAGATCTCTAAGATCTCTGGAGATCTTTAAGGGGATGCTGGAGAAGCATCAATGAGAAGTTGCCTAGATATGGTTCATTCTACTGTGGGTAATGGGGTGGACTAGAGGACCTCCCAGGGACCCTTTTTGCCTGCTATTTGTGGGTCTATTGCTATATATAAAGATTTCCAGAGTATTTCAGATGGAAATATATATAAAAAATCTGGAACATAACTTACTCTTCTTAGCTCTTGTTTGTGCTGGATTTTCTTCCATAATCCACACACCAGGAACACGACACCTACAAGGCCCTAAACCAGCTGAATGACAGCCCAGTGTGAGAACAGCAAGAGGTACCATACCATGCGACTGAAAATGGTGGGATACCTTTCAAAATATTGTGAGATGAAAGACACTGATGTCAGCCAAAGCAAGAGCTCATTTATGGTTCTGAATGGTCTGTTCCTTTCTTTCTTGCCATGCTATGTTCTGTAAAAATAATAATTCCTCCCCTCCCCCAACAAAACAAAGTAAGAAGAAAAGCACAAATGTAATGGAAAATGCTTTCATCTCCCTAAGGTTTTGATATACTCAAACTTTTTAAGAACAGGGGAATAGTTTTCCTCAGGGAAGCTGTTTTCACGATTTCCCCCTTGTTTCATTTACTAAAAAATCCAGTGCTTTGAACTTAAAAAGAATCACACAGAAATGATGATTTTATGAACGTGACAAGGAGAATGGTGTCCGACATTTTTTTTCCTTTAGAAGTATGTTCATTTTTTCTTGTTGTGAATTTAGGCATGCTAAATTCTCCATTCTTTGTTTTAACCACATACAGAAAACGCTGCCTTTATAGTTTTACATCAACATAAAATATAAGCCTGTTCCTTGTGATCTGAGCATAATAATTCTGTATGTCAGAGCTTTGCAAGGAGTTTAACTTCAGGAGAGCAAGTTCTTAAAGGTGAACTACAAAGCACAGGGAAACTATGCTTTTGTACCCTGTAGTGAGCTAAAGGAGGAACAGTGGGATGGATGTACACTATATTCTGGGCGGCACTTAAGAAGCCATGGGGTAATTCTGCCTTTGTTTCTTCCTTCTTCACCCCCTACTCTTTTCTCCTCCTTCTCCCCTGTACTTTCTCCCCATTCTATATTGCCCATGAAGGGTGTAACACTTGCTCTGTGCAAGTGCTGCATGGTTGGGCTGGGGTTTTCACCCTGACAGAGCAGTTCACCTTCAAACAGTTCTTGAAAGTGAGTTTCAAATGGCCTTGGGCATTTTGGCTTGAAATTTAGAATACCTTTTGAACAAAAGTGAGTATATTAGCTTCATTGCTAGGCTCAGTTATGTTTTCAGATACACTGGACCTTCCTTCAGGGTTATTTTTGTTGTTGTTTGTAATTTGCATATCTTTGTCCTTGTCTTTAGAT
The DNA here is from genome assembly GCF_000696875.1 of Nestor notabilis. Taxonomy (NCBI): domain Eukaryota; kingdom Metazoa; phylum Chordata; class Aves; order Psittaciformes; family Psittacidae; genus Nestor; species Nestor notabilis. The sequence goes on along the minus strand of NW_009939367.1, from coordinate 46,102 downwards.
TAGAAGACTAAAAATGCCACGAAGTCTTAGAATCATAAAGCAACTGAAGATGCTGTTTGGTACATTCCCTTTCTTTGCACCATAGGTTGATAGCACTACATTGACTTAAGTGTCTTACTTATTATTGCGTGTAAAATTCAAATTAAAGAAATCAGACAGTTGTAAATTGCTGGCACATGTAGTAGTAAATTAAAGAGCAGGCATCAACAGAAATGAAAGCCTGAAATGATTTGGAGTTCTGAGGATGCGCTGGGAAACTGAAGAAAGACATCAAAGCCAGCAGGAAAAAAAAATAAAATTAACAACTTAGCAAGGAAAACCGGCTTTTAAGAACAGAGACTGGATTCAGCAAAGTGGTGCATGGCCCAGGGAGGATAAAACATAATGAAGCAAAACAGCAGGGACTGCAATAAAAATGGTTGGAAATGAATACGCTGTGGAAAGTAGTTGGTACAGTCTTCACCAACAAAACTGATATTACAATTAAGGAATAATAGATGCTTAGGATTTGTCAGAAGATGACATGATTCGCTGTATAATATTGTCATAATGTTGCTTATGTGTCAGAGAACAACTGCCCTTTTAAGCCCTTTTTTAGTCAGATCACAAGATTCAGGAACCAACTTTTATTGCTAAATCACAAGGAATCCCCTGGTAGTTTTTAATACTTAGTTATATGACAGCCTAGAGGGTTGGAAAAAAATTAGTATAAGGCATTAGTAAAATTATGTCAGGGATTATTTTGTAACCCTTACTTATGCTTTTAGTCCCATTACCATTGTGGGATACAAGTATCATCAAGTGTGTGTTTGAGAGACTCTCATACATGATATACATCATAAGTAAAACCTGTTTCACAGGCTGTAGATCATTTTGCCATATATTCTTTCATGTGCATTTAGACTCCTGTTCAATTCCAAGAACTGTTATTGTCACTGTGATGGTGATGAATTGGGTGAGGGTTAACTCCAAAATACATGTATCACCAGCAGCTCCTGTAGCACCCTTGCACAAGCTTGTGAGCCTGATTCAGACCCCACTTAGCCTAGTTTTATTCCAGTGAACTTCAGCAGAGTGACTCCTGGTTTGCTGCCATAAAAGGGAGATCAAACCTAATATGACTCAGCCCGTCACTTGCCAGTCTATTCTAAGTAAGACTATAATAAGAACTTCCACAAAGGAAGCTTATTTTGCTAATATGCAAAAAAGAAAAACGAGTAGGAAAAGTGCATCGTTACAGACACAATTCCACTTTTCCTGGCTTTTGAGCTGGATATGTCTATCCAGACTATAAATATTTGCTCAAGGCAGATTGGCATACCTCTGAGCTACCTGTGTTAATTTTAATATACTTCATGCTGGTAACAGCAGCGGTAAAGATATGACAGCACAGGCTAACAACTGGAGTACAAGCAGCCTGTGCACACATAGTAGTCAATTGCCCGTGTCACCACTTTTTGCCAGACTTGCTAACTACCTTAACACTAGCCTGGATGTGCTTACCTATCATAAAATCATTTTTCCTGAAGAGGAATGTGGCACATAGAAACACACCTGAAGAGTATGTTCTGGTATGAGGATGCAACTGTCTGGTTCTTAGAGTCACTGAAAACCAGTTGTTTCTGAATTGGCCCCTAACTGGGAGAAAGAATAACTTTGTGCTTGAGGAAAGCACTCCCAGCGCACGATTATCCACACATTATGCCTCAGAGAAACATTATTTTGTTACCCCAAATTTGATAGCAAGCCTTTGGAAAGGCTTATTAATTCTTTTGGAAAGGCAGGCTGTTAAAACAACTTCCACAGTGGCTGCAGCTGTGTGGCTATACTAAGCGAAAGCCTTTGGCATACAACTTTATCCATATGGGACAGGTTTGCTCATGTGACTGTTGATACTGCATACATTTCACAGCAGTATGCCCTGTAACCTCTACAAGGTCGCGCTTTTTGCCTTGCATGCTGCTTTTAGCATAAAACCACTTTGAATGTTAGAGGATGCTCAGCTATTCACGTAAGAAGTCATTCTGAAAGTAAGACATTATCCTGTAGAATATTAATCAAGTTGTATGTATGTATATTTTTCACATCTGAGGAGATTATTGCAGCTATTGCCTTAAGGAGTCACTAAGGCCACTGTTCCCCTCCCTCAAATTCCTTATTGAAATGTATGTCTTTTAGCAAGCTAGTAAGAAGCCAGTCTAAGCATAATAGGCAAGTAAAAGAGATTTGGGGGATACATGGAGGACCAGCCATCTACATAAATCATAATCTTATACTTCTGTTCCTCTATCGCTTCCCTTTTTTGAGCTAAGGGACCATGGGTAAAACCTTGGCTTCACTTAGTAAAGATTAAAACACAATTTTGAGAAGATGTGGGCAGTTTTAACTGGATCTTTTTGGTCAGCCATAGGAAAAATGGCAAATGCACCATGATGATTAGTTAAAAGTTGGACAAGAACATCATGCACTTCTAGCCCCAGGCTGCCTAAAGTCTGAGCCATGGGTCAGATGAAGGGTACAGTTTATAGTTTTACATTTAGGGGCCTTATTTCTGTTGTGCTTCTGTGGCTTTTTAATATGCTTTGTGGACAAGCAAACACTTCAGAATTAATTCCTCCTCATTCAGCATTTTCAGTCTATGGTTGATTTTTGCTTAAGTTCTTTTGGGCATTTAACCGTAGGGTCCCAGAGTCAGATTCCTGGGGTGAAGGTGTAAAAGCTTATTCCATTCTTAATTTCTTCTTCAGGACTTCCAGGTGCATCCTTAGACAAAATATAGGACTGAGAGCTTCCCGTGTTCCCCCCCAGAGTGCTGTAGGGTCTTCTGTGTGTGGCTCCACAATCTGGTAGCTGCTCCTGAGAGTGGCACTTACAATAACTATCCTCTTATGGTTGTAAGGACTCTTGTCAGGGGTATGATGGATAGGAGGAAGTGTGGACAGCAGCACAAGTGTGAGGAGTTTGTGAGGAAGGGGGAGCGACCCTCAAGGTTTGCAATGATTCTTTACTTAAGTCACCTTCCAGGACTGATGGTGAAATTTTGGGGACCCTGAGTGTGATACAGAGCATGATTAGCCACGTTTATTGTCTAACCATGTCAGGAAAGTGGCAATATATAGTTCACCAACAGACCATACAGAGATACGCAGGAGGATTGTACAGGGGCCTCTCTAGTACTGTTCAATGTGTTCATTAACAATGCAGATGGTGAAACAGCTTAGTAGATCTGAAGACAACACCATCTGAGGATGGACTGTTAGTATACTGGAGGAGAAGATGAAAATTTAAAAGTAATTTTGAGATATTGGAGATACAGGAGGAAAAAATAAATCCTTTTAAGAATGTAAGTATAAAGTCTGTCAGACAAGAAGAAACTGGCTTTGATCACAGCAAGAAGGATTTTTTTCTTGGACAGATATTTGAAAACACTCCTAATTGTGACATGGCTTCATATATGGCATAAAGGGTTCCTGCAGGCTAATGGCCTAGAGAAACAGAGAATAAGACTTGAGGAACAGCATTCAAGTAGCTGACTTAGCCCTTTAATTTCTCAGGCTCTTTCTCTTTCCTCTGTACTCCTTCTGAGGATGCAGCCAGGCAGTGTCACAGCCGGTTAGTCACCCGCACCCCAGAGAGCCCTGCCCCGAGCTGCCTCAGCTTTGCTACACCACAGAGAAAGGCTCAATGAGGGAGAGAAACTCTTCTTTCTAATTCCTGGTGTGAATTCGCCAAACACACGTGTTTTGATATCTAAGCAAAATTTAGGAACTATTTTGTCCCTTCTTCTTCCTGTCTTTGAGTTTAGTGGGTTTGGGAAGGACTGAGCTGTAGCTGATCATGGTCAGCACAAACATTCCTGTGAAGAAGGTCTTTGCAGGCCTTGGGCTGTCTCCAAGGCCAGCTACCTAATAGATCCCATCCTGTGGTGGCTACGAGACTACTGGAGGCTGGGCACAGACTTACAGGCCATGGGAAGTGGGTCAGATCATAGTTTCTTTTCCACAGTGTTTTCCCATTAAAAGGTGGATTGCCATGTATCATACTGACCAGATGTGCTGTCTGAGTAGCCTAAGCAGATGGCCCTACATCTTGATTTGGGGGCTTACCTGAAAAGAGAATGCTGGCATTGTATATTCCATGGTGAAGCTTAATAGTTTTAGGGGCTAATGCTCTTGGCATGGTGGCTAAATAAAATATTATTATGCAGAAGTCCAGGCATGTGTGAAGAGAGAAAAATAGGAACAATAATGGTTTTTGACTCTTCATGTCTATAAAGAGAGTCATTTGATGACACAGTCCCCGGTAAAAGAGGAATCTGCTCCTAGATTCCTCTTCCTGGACATTACCACACATGTATACACACACACATTCATACACAGAGTGCACAGGGCAAGAAAAGTCTCTCATCCTGTCTGCCTTCTGTCATGTCCTTATGTGCCCTGACCCTGCTGTTCCTGGTTTACCTCAGAGCATAGACATGATGGGAAGATGATGGGGAGCCCACAGGCCTCACCAGGGTGCCCTGGACCCTGGCAGACCTTGAGCAGAGCTATTGCATTTGCCTCCAGCTGTTTCTGAGCTAAATAAAACCAGCATTTGTGTCATCTAACATCCTGGTATTTGTATTTCAAGAGGCAGAGCTTAATTCCTTCGTTAACCTGAGTAAATAATTAAAATTGTCCCCAACACTTCAAGGGAAAAAGCGTTAAGAAATTAACTTAGTTCCTGGGAACAACGTGAAGTTAAAAAATATGGAACTACTTATGTGCATTGCTGTCTGTTGATGTTGCTGTCTTGTCAGTCTATTAACTGAAAGGAACATTTTCCCTTCTTCTAAGTCTATATCGTTTTATGTTTATTACATCTTGTCATCTTGTGGCACATCCAGCTAGATTTGCTGGAGTTGGATGTTGATATTAATAATTACTTGTCTGAGCTAAATGAAAGTGCTAATGAAGTCAAAGCCCCTCTAGGGGTAAGGTCTGGGCTTCCATTCCTATGCAGGCAAAGCTGAATTTTGGGGAAGAAAACTAACGCTATCTCCACAAAAACACTTCTTTTGAGCGATAATACACCATATCATCTCCCTTAGCAAATAGTAACAAGTGCTACAGAGCAGCAAGCAATTTGTGAAACATTGAGGAAGAAAAATAAAATCACTGCAGACTACCCAAAGGCTATGGAGCTTAACTCAGCATGTGGCTGCACTGAAGGCAGAGCTATTTTAAATAATTGATAGTGCTGTAAACGTACATGATGTGGTACAGGAGGAGGTCAGCACCCAACACATAATAAGACCTTCCCCCATGGGGTTTATGGTCTGATAATGTAAATGGAAGGCGGCTCTGGTACCTCATCGGAGGAAGGGGCTGCAGGTGGTGGCATGGTCTTTGGAGCAGAGATGTCTCAAGGAGCGTGCAGGTGCAAAGTCAGAGATGAGGCCAGCAGCTAGAAACAAGTGAGCGGGATTGGCAGGTCAGATGCAGCTTGGAGGAGGCAACCAGACAATTCAGAGCTGTGCCATTTAAAGCAGGCTGACTAAGAACATGTCAGTGATTCAGCAGCATTGCTGGCATGCCAGCAGAGCTTTGGGAGCTTGTGTGAAACAAGAGCGAATACTCTGAACCCAGGTTCTGCTGTGATCAGTGCAGATGGGGAATCCTGCGGCTGAGGCTTCCTCAGCTCAGATGTAGGGAGGTTAAGGCAGTGGGTGGAAGGGTCTGAAGATGACAGTTATTTGAAATATTAGGATGTGAGGAGTATTATGGCATGGAAGCAAGCAGCTTTGTTGATATTTCCTACCACATTACCCCTGGATGCAGTTCAGTGTGATTTGAGCAACCTAGTCCAGAGGGAAACAGTGATGCCCAGAAAGCTTCTGTAAAATAGTCTTATCCTTACGGAGCTGTGTAGATGTGGCCCTTGTTCTTGCCATTGCCCTACACATGGGTTGCCCGTGGGCAGCATCACAGGTCTGGAGAGCTGCCTTATGTACCCTGAGGGCAAGAATTTGGCTAAAGGGTGCCGAATCTCAACCAGAGACATTTTTCCTCCTGGTTCCCTCTTCTGCCTCTGATCTCTCTTCCGCTGGCTCTCACAGCGTGGGACACCTACTGATGTATCGAAGCCTCAGGGGGCAGGGAGACTGGTGCCAGCGAGACAGCTGGTTGCCATTACATTATTTACTCCTTTCCCTGGAACATAAAAATAGTAATGAAATGATTCTTACTTGAAAGATGGAGAAAACAGCAAGCAAAGAAATTTTTTTTAGACCTGACAGCTTCATCTCTAACATATTTGCATCTTAAACATCTGTCCATGTAAAGAATTTTAATGTATTTGAATGCACACAATGAAGTCCTTAGTGCAATACTCAACAACTGCCATAAGCATTTTCTGATACAACTAACTCATAGTATGTTACATAATTTATCAATATTCTAAGAAGAGGTACTTCTGGTAAAAAATCCCCAAACTTCTCCTTTTCCCTATTTAGCAGAGATTTTTTGAGGATAGCTCTTAACACCAATTTTTAAACAGAATTCCCCATTGCTCTCCATAGCATCCCAGTTCTGAAAAGTGGCGTGGTACTGCCATATGTTAGCTTCTTAAAAAAGTTGTATTTAACCAAGCAACAAGAAGTCAATTTTGTGATACAGAACAAATGTAAAGACATATGGTGAGTAGACCTGCCTGGGAAACACCAAACTTTCTGATTTATGGAGCAAAAATGTCTCAGTATTTTCACTGCCTACTCCAGAGTCCTGCTTCCAAGAGAGCCTGTAAAATCAAGAAGACATATGGGGCAGAATTCATCTCACCTAACTTGAGTCATCTACAATTCAAACATCTGCATCTGAGCTAGGCACCTTGGGCTATCTTTACCATCAACAGAAAGGCACCTTAAAAGGGCTTGATGTGTTGGATCTATTTTAGATGTCTAGTTTGGGATAAGATTAACTGCTTTTTTAGAAGGGCCTGTTTCTTCCATTGGGATTGGCTATGCAGAAAGCTTAGATGACTAATCCAGATGAAAACATCCCCAATGTACACACGAATGTTCAGGAGAACCCCACCTATGGGTAAGAAAGATTTCTGGACCTAGGGGATACTGAGAATGTCCCAAAGTGCAGGTGTGTGGTATGAATTCCACAAAGAGTTTGAAGGTTTCATTCTTGTGGGGGAAAAAAAATGCCTGGTCATCTAAAATATTTTCTGAAAACCTGATTTTGATTGAAATATTTCATTAAATTTTTGTTATATCTCAGTTTTCTCACTCTTCAAAAAACCCAAACCCTACAAACCCCCCCCAAGAAATAGGCAAAGTTGATGCAGTTTGGTAGAACTTGGTCCTCTGATGGAATACAGTCTCCTGCAGGATTCTCTAACACTCTAACACTTTGTGGTGTCAGGTCTCATTTTTCAGAAACACTCATATTACTTCTTGAACTCTGCACGATACCCTAATGACAAAATGAAATATGTGTAGCACGAGCTGACTTCGGGGAAGCTTGGAAAATGTATTTACAAAGTGTGTTTAATCTTTGCCAGTATAACATTTTATGACATAAACTCAGTTTCTAAATTAGAAACCCTCTTTATTCTATTAAAATGTCACAATAATTTCTATCCTTGAGCTTCATTCTTTGGAGCACACCCAGACATGCACATTGTTTTGCTGGTGTTGTTCTCCTTATGATGGTGACGGAAGTCTAGAATTCTTGGTAAAGAGGAATGAAGGACTTGTCTGGAGCCAAAAATAACTAATGAGGAAGCAAGGAGGAGGTTGATAATGCCTTCACCCTGCAGGGAACCACCACAGGCACAACAGTGGCTTAAGCTGATGTCTTTTGCTTTATAAAACTTGTCTCTCTCAGCTCCCCTTGGCCTCTCTTCTTTAAGGTCCCCCAACTTAGATTTCACTTTTTCTGTCAGTGAGGGAACATTGGGTACTCTGCGTCTTCCTCCCCGCAAGCGGTGATGTGCTCTGCGTTTCTGAAATAGTATTTCAGCAGATCAGGGAGGAAGAAGCCACAATATTGATTTGGAAAACTGCATTACATTAATGGCAGCTCCTCTCTTGTTGGTTTAATTATAAAAAGCAGTCATGAATGCAGATCTGTTCTCGTGTCCGTTGAAAACTGAAACTTCACTGAAAGCAAAATTAAAGCCCTGATTGCTCAGGCGGTCAATGGAATATCCATTTAAAACTACATTTCTTGTACTAAGAGTACGGAAATTTATAAAATAAATGCCAATACAAAATGTTACAATTTCAAGTAGGTTATGTATCAACAAATATTAATGATTCAATACATAAGTTTCAGGGAGGCAAAAGCAGCTGCAACTGGGAAAAGAGCTGATGTGCTGAAGGCACAAAGATAAGGCCCACACCTGATAGATTTCTTTGCACAGGAGTTTCCTACTGCCTCAGCAGGATTTTGGCATGAAGACTGTGGGTGAGAGGTCTAGATTTTGCATGTTCCCTGAACTGGGCTTTCTTGTAGCTAACTTTTATATAAATGGATTATGCAGTTTGCTTTTCTGCTCTCGTGGGATCTCTGTGAGCACCGAGAAACTCACAACATTAAGTGGCTTGTCTAATGATTTTTTGCATTCATGTGGAGTCAGAAGCATGAAAGCCCATACTGTTCAATATCAGTAGAATCTCTTTCCCATTTAAAGTAACTTTAATATTCCCTTTCAAATTCTAGCTGAAACTTCAGAGTTTTGAAGTCAGGAAAACAATCTATAGCCTATCTACGCACTGCATGTACTAACATACAAACTAAACAAACATAAGGAAATGACAAAGCAGCAGCTCTTCAACATATAGGCAGAACAATTATGTAGCAGGTTATTTTTAAGTATGAAAAACCTTTATCTGTCCTTCAAGTTCCCAGTTGTTTAGAGAAATGTTTTGGATGCTGCTGGTTTTCCTCTGATGCTGTCTGTGCTCTCTTCCGGACGATCCGTGTGACATTCAGAAATGTATACTCATGACTAATTAAGTTGCCTGCTGACTGGTTCTGACACCCATGATTATTCAGCATAACAAATTCAGCAATAAAAATATAGCAAAGCATGTAAAAATCACACAATGAACGTGATACGAATCATTCAGGTTTACTTAAGAAGAGAACCCATTTAATTGTTTCCCATAGAATAAGCCACAGATAAAACACAAATGTAAATATTTATTTGGAAAGTGGTTCTCTTAGCAGTTAAGTCAAGGCACTCCCAAATGCAGGGCAAATTTCGATCTCACTTTGCAGCGAGATTATTGCAAAAGTCATTGGGAATACTGCGGAGGTAAAAACAAGGGCCTTTCACTCCATTAAACAAACACTGTGTGTAAGGCTGCACCCCACTGAAGCTGGAGGCCGTAACACAGAACTTAAAAAATATCAGCTTCTACAAATGAAAGAAAAAAGATAATTTTAGGAGATCACCACCTACAAGAAAGGCCCATATGAAGCTGGTGTGAGCCTTCTGGGTAACGCTTCTGGAAGTGAAATATGTTTGACAGATGGAAGTAATGACAACCATCTCCTAGCCTAGCAACAAAAGGACAGAGATGGGGAGAAAATACCCCAAAGGACAAGGTTTGATCAAGACCTGAGAAGAGCCTAGCACAAAGAGCTGTTCTTTGATCCACAGGGCAGCAGAATGGTGGGTTGTTTGGTAAGTCTTAGGTATGAAAATGTGTCTTTTTAAGGTGTTGGGAGTAAAGAGAGGCATAGGACCAAGGCTTCTTGGCAAATCAGCAAAGAAGGTATCTAACTCTGGGTAATGGCTCAGTTCAAGAAGTCGTAAGAAGAATCAATCAGATCATTGCCTAATATTTCAGTGACAATAACCTCAGACCACATGGCCCAGTAATAATGCAATGCATGCTCAGAGCTCCTGTCATCCAAGTATCTAAATGACTTTCTGAGAAATGATATAAGCTTCTCGGCAGATGAGTATTATTATTTAAAGGATGTGACAATGTGCATGTATGTTAAGAGAATATATAGTTAATGAACCCTTTTAAAGACAGAGCCCAGACATGACCCAGCCTTACTGACTCCCAGTCTCCTGTGGATACCAGCTAGACCATTTTCTTTCTTATCCTTTTTATAGCACATAATCCAGCTGTTTGTTTGCCAACATTGTATAGCAGTGTTTTTCAAAATTAACAGGTAAAATTCTGTGCTGCATCTCCAGGAGAAGTGATATAAATGTTGTAGGCCTGCGAGCATTCTCCTTAATGTACACCAACAGTGGTGTGTACTGGACTTTTCAAAGGTGTTGCAACTTAAACCAAATGACCACAACACATCTGAGAGCCACCCTTGCACCTGGTGCTTTTCATCCCCTCTCTGGTCCCTTCCTAGCATTCCCCTCTGGCAGTACTGGCACAAGTGTCCAGGTTTTACTACTGTCTTCAGCTGTACTTTAACCAAAGGAATATTTGCTGCTGCCAATTTTATGGCTTTCTTTTGATGTGCTGTCAATACTGTATTTGGCATAAAGAGACCGAAACTTGGTGAAGGATCTTGCCATCTCCTACTTCTGAAACCTGAGTTTTCTCCTTTCGCATATTTGTAGGTTATACATAAAGTACAATCAATAGGTCAAAAAAACATGAAACGACTAAGACACTTTTAAATACTACCCTTTGAAATGTTCTCTCTCCTGTAGTTAAAGCAATGTTAGCTAAATATAAGTACCTAGACATAGAACGAGGAGAGTGGTCTCCTTTTTGAGCCTTTGGATGTACACTTCCCAGTGAGTTCATACCACCCACTTATGGTGAACTAATGGGATAGATCTTTAGCAAACAACCTCCTGACCTATCACACTGCCCCTGCCTTCTGATGGTCACCATAATTATAGAACAGGACATAAAAAAAAGGAAACTCTTGTACTTTAATCTACATAATATGATTTTTAGTAGAGGACAAATACATTGTTGATGTAGGTGACTTATTACAAATACACAAATTGCATGTGATTGATTGACCCAAGATTTCAGATTCTGACTGAAATGTACTAAGCTGCATGTTTCTGGCCTATGACTATAGCTTACAATTGCTAGAAATATCCGTGAACTGCACAGATGATAAAGATCAGTTAGTCCAAAAGACCCATGACGGAACAAGTTTTAAGGTGACTGTAACAAACAGTAGAACGAAGAGAAAAAGGGCTGGCAATCTTTGTGTGGAAGGTAACAACGCTGTAGTCAGGACAGGGGTCAATTGTTTCTAGATATATCCGTGCCCAGATTTCAACACAACTTTTTCAGGTGAGCATCCTACCTGAATCCTACACGAGCACCTCCTCAGAGCAAGCACAGACCTTGGCAATGCCAAGTAGAAGATGACTTCTGTTTCTGTGAGAGGAGTGAAAATACATACTGAAAGTGGTGTCCTTAGTGTAACAAAGTAAGGTTGTCTCTTCCTTGCAACTTTAGTTCCCTCCTACTTGCATTTCTGATGGTGTGGGCTATGCTTTAACCTGGACACTTGGTGAAGGCACTGAAACCCAGGCTAGCAGCATCAAATCCAGGCATCTGTTTGGTCTTTAAGGGTTATTTCTGGAGCTGGAGGAATGCAAAGTAGTGATAAATGGCACAAGTATTCCTTTATAAAGGACAATAGAGATAATAATCAGAACAATTATGCAAAACTCACTAAAACTTTCAAGAATTTACAAGTAGGTACTGGTAAATATTCAAGAAGCAATTGGTGGAATTGGAAGTACAAGTCCTTCTTTTCTAATCCAAACAAAGCAGAGAACAAACACCAAGAGGCTACGAGAAAAGTAGTTGCATTGATACAGAAAAGTGCAGCTGAAGCAAGAAGTGGTTGCTGAACGTTAGCAAATACAAACTGTGTTAAGGAAGATCCATAAAAATAAGACAACAAGCAAAAGGATAGGTGGGTGAATAAGACTTTACTCTCAAATTGTAGATAATTCTTTACTAACATCAGAAGGTACCTCCTCCAGTATCTTCTTATTGAATTTTAACCAGAGAAAAAGCTGTTCGAAAAACACTGGAAAACACCGTGTGCATGTTTATAGTGCTTTTATGAAGTCCTTTTCCTCAGCAGTTATCCGTCCATCTGTTCCCATTTCGGCCTTATAGCTTGACTCAGGGCAGGTCAAAAGAAGGGAGGCTTTCTGGTTGTCAACAGACAGTGTTTGTACTGCTCTAAGGGACTGCCTCCGCCGGTACCTTCCCTCCGTGCCTGGCTGGGGATGGGGGCAGAAGCATGGCTTATTCTCATCCTACCCACCATCTCCTTCAGGGATGAGAAGCTGACTTATGGCTTTGACCAGTCCACTGTATTGATGCCCATTTCCTCCTGCTAGCTTTTCAAACACATGCCTCTCCATGCTCTGTCTCATGCTGGCCCCAACACTCAGCAGAAGCTCTCTGTAAACATCGTCAGAGCTGCCTTATAATCTTTCTTCAGTTCTCCCTTGAAACACTCATTGCCTACATGAGTTTGATGACACTTACTAGACAGTTTCATCACCTCCTTAGGCTCGTTCTCCTCTCTGCTTTTCTGCCAACCTGCTGTATCGTTTTTATATATTATAACCAAGTTTTTGGGAGCCAGGGCTGTCTTCAGATGTGCTGTTTAAACAAGGCCTCGTACAAAGACTGCCATTTTTGGCATGGACACCTTGGCTCTCCAGCACAATACAAATCAAATATGGCAGTTGTTAATATTTTAAATTCAGGCTTTGCTGGATTTAGATCTACCCCAAGAAACATCCTTATGATCAGGACCAAAGTCTTAACAAGGGCTGCTAAGGTCCAGAGAGAAGAGATGAACCATGGATTCATGTACTTGTAACAGCCTGGATGATGCAGGAGGTATGTCTGTCTCGCACAGAATCCTGCTCATCGCCTTCATACCCACCCTCAGGATTAATGAATTTTGTGGCACACCCGTGCCATGCATCCCTGTGGCCAGGCCATCACCTGAGAAGCAACAGCTAAGGACTAGACCCTAAGTGGCATTTAGGCTCCTAACTCCCATTTAAGTGACCAATGTGCCCCAATTCTAATAGGAAGGGAGGCTTCCAAATATGAGTTATTTTCTAAAAACTGATACTCCCTGGTCACTCAGGCATAGTACAGTCAGACAGTAGCTTGAGGATTTGCATCACTTTCATTAATGGATGATATACAGCTTTCCTGAAAGACCAAGACACTCCTCAGTTACTTTGCAGTGCTACAAGGGTACCTCCCCTTCTTCTCAGTGGGATATTAGCAGATGTGTCTGGAAGAAACAAAACCGTTGGCTGTTGTTCCCTCACCAGTCCTTCTGCAACCCAGCTTTGCATTTGGAAAAGCACTTGAGTCATAAAAGTCAATAGTTACAGAAACCGTGGTGGGGAAAAGACAACAGTGAAACCGAACTGTGGGTGAGGGTGGGTGGGAGGTAGAATCAGGATGTGACCACTGGGGAATGCACTCCTCACTAAGCACTGCACAGGTTTTGGTAGATGGGACACGTTTCTGTCAACACCACAGGCTCTAATCTTATTGTCCACCCTGCTTATCAGATCCTGCATGCTAACACAATGTAACTGTCCTTAGATCAAACACACACAGATGAGCGGCTTTGCTAAAAAGGCCCAGCTGGGTAGTTTCCTTCGGTGTTACAGGGGAGGTGGCAAACGGCTTCAGACATACTGAATAACAGAAGTTATGAACCTCTACCCTAGCAGTCCATATGCGAACAAGGACATAACCAGTCCAGGAGACCACTCAGCCGTGTTTGCTGAGGTGGCTGATGGGGACGGTGGGTATCGGCTGAGAGGCACTGTGCACACCGCTGTGGCTGCGGCCGGCCGAGCACCAACATGGGGCTCAGATTTCCCAAGCAGAAACAAAGACGTTCCAGACCCCCTGCGGAGCTAACAGCCTTTCTTTCTACGTGCACAAACTCACCGCTGAAACCTGACCCTTGAAATGTTACTATTTATTAGTACCTGAGGGGCTGGGTGTTAAGCAAACGCAACTGAGTACCTGAGGCTGCCTGGTCCCTGCTAACATTTTCCTGGGTTGGGTTAAACTCTGTGAGTGCACGAGCTGCTTTCCTTTCAACATGAACATAAAAGAGCCACCAGCTCATCTGGAGCGGGAGGGACCTCTACCCCTGCTGAAGTCACAGTGGAGCTGGAGCGGGGATGCCCAAGGGGATGCTGATGCAAGAAGACAGTGCAGGAGATAATCTCGGTTGTGCTTCCATGTGTCTACAGGGAATGCAGCAAGAAAGATCACAGAAATCCTGGAAAGACAGGAAGGGCAAGGAGACCACAGGAAAAATTCCAGATCCTTAAAAGCTGCTGAGTAGGCAAAGTTTCCTGACTGAGCGTCTCGGAGGTGCCCCAATAGCTTTATTGGCCCTGCTCAGCCTCACCAGGAACCAAGCATCTACCATGTGCCCCATTTCAGGCCAGGCTTTTAAACCTCCATCTGAGCTGTGATGTTGGGGTACCAGTCTCCAGCGCCACCACAGCTGTGCCCAGCCATGCACCCCCTTGATCCTGGCCTGTGGACTGACTTTCTGGCTTCACCTTGAGCCCACCTCACCACCACAGAGATGCCCAATGATCTGGACCCTTGGTTGAACCCAGCTGTTCCCAGATGCCCTGCTCCCTGCCTGGGGTGAAGTCCTGCCCTGGTCCCTTGGTACCTATGTCCCCTTGGGAGACGCTGGTCCAGGCAGCATCCTGGCAAAGTCCTGGCCAGAAGCATGGGACTGCAACTCCCTTGCTTGATTGCAGCTAGGAAGTGTTGCTGTGTAGGATCTTTGTAAACAGGGACCTCTTGCATCTGCAGATGTCTGGTTTTGCCAATAATTTCTCAGACGATGCACAGGACCTGCAATTTGGTGTAATTCTGAGTTGAGAAAGCAGTGCAGAGCACAAGGCTCTGTTTTCAGCAAGGTGCTGCTACATGTACGCCAACAAGAACAAGAGAGGTGCCTGCTTTTATGGGAGCCCTTATTCTTTGTCTCACAATGTCCTTGCTTTGTACAGCCTCTCTCCCCGAAGGGCTTTTCTCTATTGCAATCTGATCCTTAGCTAGTAGCTTGGCATCGAAATCTCTCCACCACACAACACAGGACTACTAGGCACCAGTACAATGAAGCTTTGTATCCGTCTGTCCTCACTGAAGAAATGGAGAGCCCCAGCTCTTCTGCCTATCATGGCTAATAGCTGGTAACAGGTCCTGACATAATGAAGTGACTCCTGATGCTTAGTATGGCCTTACAGAGCATGAAACACAGTCAGTGTCCAGTCTTGAGGCTGGTCCCTTTTGTAATTTGGTTAGATTAGCAAGGAGTCCTACCTCCTTTTCCACACAGGTTTTCCTATGGAAGCTCATGACATTTTGCCAAACTTTGGTAATTTGCTGCATTAATTTGTGGAAAAGGTAGAGAGTTTTCATTACAAACTCCTAAAACACTGAGGGTCTTCTCAGAGGGATTTACTGGTGCTGATAATTATAGGTTCCAGTTGCACTGATGCCTTAATGTCTTAATGTTTGCTAAATGAACTTTTAAAATATTGTGTTATGGGTGTTTTTACAAGCTCCTTGGAGCTGAGACAGAAGAGTGGGTCAGCAGTAAAGGGGTGGGAATGGCAATGCTTGTCCACTGTGTTGCCAGGAAAGTCATGGATAAAAAGCAGATGTTAACAGCTGTCCCCGGGATACCTGGAGCCAAAGAAGTTGAGAGAGAGACAGAGAAGACAGAAGGTCAAAGATACGGTCAGAGCTGTTCAGTCAGTCCATAACAGAAGAGCAAAGTGGGGATGTTACAACTTCACTGCTGACAGCTAGAGTGTTTCATACCCCCTAGCACGCAAGAAGTGCAAGGGAGACCACGGCACTCTGAGCTACTGCTAGGGAGTTCTCAGTATTTATTTGGTATGCAATGTGTTAGCTGCATTTGGACAGAGATTGGTATGGTGCATTGTGTCAGAAGGCCTGGTTGAAATATGTTGATACTAACTCTAGAGGAACTGGTTTCTGCAATTTTTGTCAGGGCAAATTGCCATAACTCTAAGTGGGAATTTTGCTTACTGCCTTAGGCCGGGCTTCAAACGGATTCAAGTGCTGAAAGATGGAGTTAGACTTCTATGAGGACTTTCAGAAATATTGTCTACTTTATAAAATCTTACTTGGCACATGTTTAATTTTTTTGGCACTTAAATTTCCCAGAAATCTGGCACTGTGCGGGTAATAAATACAGGAAAATAATGGGAATTCAGGTTAAAAAAAATAGCAGTGTTGTTCTTTACAGTATCAGGAACGGCGTGCTGTTAAACTGCTATTACAGCAAAGTCAGGGTCTCTCACAACACGCATGGAAAAAGAATGGCCACCTAAAAAAAGAGAATGAAGAAAACGCAGAAAGTCCCCATTGTGCAGATTCAGATTATTTACTTTTGGCTTGATTTATTTTTTATTTTCTTTTTAAAAATCTTTTCTCTAGAGAATTATTAGATAATGTAGAAATTGAGTATATCGATCTTCCTATACATCTGCAGAATGAGAGATCTGAAATAACATAACTGACGTTCTTAAAAATGGTAAGGACAGGCACTTGTTCAGGAAGGTTAAATATATCCTGCAATGCTGAGCAAATCAAGCTGCACAAAGCGGGGTGTCAGGAGATTGTAGCGTGTCCTAATCATGAGTGTGAGCCTCCAGTGCTGGGGGGTTTCTTTTCTTTTTTTTTTTTTTTTTTTTTTTTCCAATTATGGTGGGGACCCCCCGGGTTGGGGGGTTTTTTTTTTTTTTTTTTTTTTTTTTTTTTCCAAGGGTGAGAAATAGAATGGTTCTTGAATATGTAGATCAGTATAATTTAATTAGCTTTTATGACCAGGACTCCTCAGAGATAACCATAAAAGTCAATTAGACTGTATTAAAATGCAGCCATTTCCCTGAAGCTTCTGTGAAACAGCCATTACTTATTGAGGAAAATGGTAAAAATCTTGATATCTGATCTAATATAAAGAATAGTCACGCAGAAAAGAATGCTGTTGTCCTTTTTGATAGAAGAGATTTCCTTCTGCACTTTCCCAGTGCCTGAAAAGCATTGTAATGTACAGGTCATACCTTGAGTTTATTCATTTATATGCTGTACTGGCCAGCCTGTGTTACAATATGATCTCGCAGTCCATTTAAAATTGGATTTGAAGAAGATGGTTAGCAAAGTGTAGTGCCTCACGGCAAAAGCTGATTATCTGCAGGAATCAGGAAAGGACTGTGTCCCAGCTGCACTCCCCCTCCAAACTCCAGATGTTACACACTCACAGCTGGCCGAGCACACAAGAAGATGTGCAAATACCTATCCATGCAGCCAGATACCACGTCTTAATTGATGCCTTCTTTCCTCACCTGTTCCTCTCTATACTGTAATCAGATCTTCATCTATGCTATGTTTAAGAGCAGCTCTGAAGTGACACTTGGTGACCAGCCAGCATTTACCTGCTTGGTCTGTATCTACCTACCCTATCACATGGTCATGATTAGTCCATACATGATGGCCTTGAGATGAGGCTGCCTGTGCGCACTGAATTTCAGGTTGCTGCTGAAGCAGAAGCTTTTGAGGGCAGGAATCACAACTACATTTCCAGGATCTCTAAAGAACATTGCAGACATACGACTATATTACAAAATACTCAACACTTAAGTTTTAAGGTTTGCTCTTTTTCCTCTGAACAATGTGTTCTGGCTATCACGAAGAGCAAGATTCTACTTTTAATTGGCCCGATCAAGTGTGCACTCCCTTAAATATAAGTATGCCTACTAATTCCAGGAATGACTTATATTATTCCTGCAGGTATGGACTATCCAGAGCAGAGGTGGGGAGGGGTCAGCAGCCTGCAGCTATAGTATCTTGCCCACCAGCATTTTGGTCTTGAGAGAATGAGTAGCAGAGCAGCTGGGCAGCTTCCCCATCACCGCCACATGCATCCGGCCCTGAATTCCAGCAGAGCCTTATTTATTTCATTAGCTCATTAGACCTTTCAAGTCTCCATGCTTATCTCAAAAATAAATATTTGCTGTACAGCACGTCACACTGCCTGGTATTATATTCTCTGTGTAAAGAAAGACCTTGCAAAACAGACCACAAAGAACTTGTTGTAAATTTGTGGTGAGAATCTTCACTCTGGCTTCACCTGATTTTTACAGGATTAAAGTCTCAGAGTTGATGCTGCATCAGTGTGACATTGCTGTGGAAATTATTGCATTTCATAATAATGTCCTAAAGTTCTCAAGGAGAGAGACAAGTGTGAAGCAAACAGAACTTATATCGAACTTGCAGCAGACAAGAACAAGCATTGTCTTGAAATCTCAAGTTCTTACCTTCTTTTTTATGGCATAAGGAGAAATATTTGAGAGCTAGCAACAGTGGCATTGAGGTGATGTCCCTTGCATCGACGTAGTTAATCTGTCAGCAATTCCATCAGCAATCCTGTTTTTCAGACCTGTTAACTGTGGTCTGAAAATCAATCCCAGACTTAATCATAGACAAAGGGGTGTATTCCACCGTTCTGTATGCCAGTGATACACATATATCATTGGGAGAATAGATTTCAAGGTCTCAGACCATAAGAATTTTTATGCTTATAATATTTATGACAGAAATCACTGTTGTGCTACAGAGTGCAGAAAACTAGGCAGAATAGGTGATTCAAATGCAAAATAGTTTCACCCTTGGATGAAAATTCCTTGGCCTTTGGCCTTATCATAAGATTCAAGGCATGTAAAAATTGTGCTGGAATTTGCCTCTTGTCATATCTCATTGCTTAATTATTAAATATGTTTGGTATGGTACAGTTGCACTATAATAAAGTCTGTCATTACTTGAGCAAACAAAATTCCTTGTGCTATTGTCCTCCTAGATAGTCAATACCTGATAAGGGCCAGGGCTGCAGCTCAGGACTGAAGCAGGGCCATGCGGCTCTGCAGTGTGAAATGGCACAATCCTGGGGCCACTCTGGCACTCAGACAGCAACCAGGCACTGCATTTTCAACTGTTCATTGTTTTTCTTCATAAAGGAACAAATCCTGCACCCTTACCTCCTGCTGGATGGACCTGGGATTGAGGACAGAACAGTCACCCTTTGGCACTGGCAAATGTCAAAGCCTCTGGGGCAAGGGGGTGGAGATAAAACTACCAGTGGCATCAGGTCAGGGCACCAAAATTACAGAGGTTGCTGCACTTTGCAGTATACAGATGAGAGGCAGACGGAAGAGCACAGTTTAGAGAACACACTGCAGCTACAGGGAAAGGACATGTTTTCTCCTCTGCCACTGCCAGCCCAAACCCAGTTTCTCTGGAAGGGACTGAGAAAGATGTGTCTGAGGCATATATATTAAGCACTTCTGCTTGATTTTTAGACTTTTCACCCCAAACCAGCATTAGTGAGACAGACAACGGTGACAGATTTTCATCTATGTAACCTCCAATGCAAAGCACTGGGCTCAGCACCAGTGCAGCCCTCAGCAGGCACAGTTTCCTTCAGTCTTACAGTCACCACTGGCTTTGGCTGCCCCTACTTTTCGGTTCTCAATTTGAATTGTTTGCCTGTTTTCCTGGACAGGGTTGGTGAGGCACCACCTTTCCAGTGATGCTCATGGGAGTGGTGCCAGGTCCTGGACATGAATATCAGTCACAGTTCAGCATCTCCGCTTAGGCACCCAAAACCTGAAACGTGATACGTCCAAGTTAATGTCTTTTCACTCCATTGGTTTTATCATCATTTTCTGCACAAGTGCAAAACAAACCCTTGAGTTTGAAAGGGAGTGAAAGAGGTGTAAGGCTCGAATACTGATGAGAGATACATTCTCTGTCCACTGGCTTGGTCCCACTCTGAGTCTGAGCCCCTCACATGAAGGTGCAGCCCAGCGCAGGGCCTGGCACTGATACTGGCAGCAGCTCTGAAGCAGCACAAGGAAACTCTATGAATATGTAGTGACCTCGGGTCCTTGCAGCACCTTTGCCAAGGTGCCTTCACCTGCAGGGATAACCAGCGTGAGCTCTGCTGTGATGCAGAGGAGGGCTCGGCTCAGGGAGATGCTGAGCTCCCAAGAGCTTGACTGAGCTATTTGTTAAAGGCAGGGTCTGCCCAAACAGAAAACTAATTGAGGGCTGTCTGGGAATATTCTTTAGGGTGCTTAGATTTAGTTTTGCTCCTCCAGATCTGCACATGCCTGAGGAGCCTGGAGAAATGACAGCCGGAAGGGCACCAAAGCGTGCCGGTGCTGCAGGTACTTCTGTGGATGTGATGCTGCTAATTTATCTTCATCTGCGGCTTGTGCTACACGCCAGCCTGCAAACTGGGGCAGCGGAGGTGCAGGCAGACCCTCCGCAGCTGCGCAGGCGGTCCCCTCCAGCGCAGAGCCGATGGCGGCGGCTGGGAGCA
>NW_009939367.1:25040-25621 GCF_000696875.1 Nestor notabilis | reverse complement strand
AGCGGTGCCTGCTCTGGTTGCGCAGCCTGGCCTGCCATGCGGTGGGAGCTCCCGCTCCCCGCTCCGCTCCCAGTCCCCTCGGGGCTGTTCCCGCTCCCTGCTGCCATCACGGGTCCCTCGGGGCTGCTTCCAGCTGCAGTCAGCACAGAGCCAGCCTCCCTCCTCGCTGCTTCAGCTCCGAGCACCGCAGTGCGGGCACGGGTCTGTTCCTGAGCACCTCTGTTGCAGAGGTGGCAAATTTTGGCAGACTGCAAGGGAGAGAGCTGGAGGGAGCTTTTGTGGATGGGGCCTTTTTTGATGGGGGTGCAGTTTTTCCCAGACAATTAAAAACCCCTATACTGTTTATATCTCATCTCTAGTGTGTGCTGTGCACAGCAATTCTATAGCTTTATAGCCATACGAACTAGCTCTATTTCTAAAAAAACCCCAGACCGAGACTATAAAAAAAAACCCCAAACCACACACCCCCCCAAAAAAAACCCCAGAAACCAAAAAAAACCCACCCCCACTTATACAGTAATTTCTTTTGAAGCCAACTAACTCAGCACTTGCAAACATAACTTTATACAAAGAGCTCTATG
>NW_009939367.1:13809-25009 GCF_000696875.1 Nestor notabilis | reverse complement strand
CCGTGGACCATCCCACCCCACAAAGCTTTTCAATGAATTGGAAATGATTTCTCTTTAATGTCTTGACCTCAGGGCTCAAAGAGGGATCTGGCAGCAGCCCCATACAAAAGCCCAGGTGGGGAACATTTGATTTCCCAAGATGTTACTCCCATGGTATACATGGAACTGCTTCAGACAGTGCAAGGTGATGTTTATGAATCATGAAACTCTGCCGAAGTAGGGGTGAAAGGGCTGAAATACAAAGAAACAACTAAATGAATGTGTCCTCTCTCTCCTTTATCATACACAAGCTGGAAGGTAATATGGACAAAGTAAAGGTCCTATAGGAAAATGCTGGTGAGAAGGCCTAGTTGAGGAGGTCCTTTAATTTTATCACAGAATCTCTTGTCCAAACAGCAGACATTGGTGTAAGGCCCGGCTGTGTTTGCTGTGTACAGGAGCCCTCTGTTTGCAGGGGGAGGAGAGGCTATAATCTGTATTGCTTGGAGTGGGAGCACACATGCTGCTGCAGTCCGAAGCCTGATATGCGCTCCTGCCTTCCTGTGCTAATATATTATCTCTTGGATTCATGTGTGACCTCTCCAGATACTCTGCTTTTGCAACTTAGGCTTTCCCTGTCCCCATCTCAGGAGGGAACCAGGAGTTTTCCCCATTGTGAATTAAATTAATGAGAAAAGAATCTAGAGAAAATTGGCTATTCTTTGGCTGATTACCTTTAGCTATCCTACTAGCCATGTTGGGGTCCAGCATTACTGAAAGAATGAACAATAATCTAATTAATATGCTTACTGTACTAGAATAGAATCTAACGATGTATTCAGCTTGTCGCAGCATGCACTTTCACATTTTTTTCTCAGCAGTAACATTAAAACAGCCAGACTTTCAGCCCTGCAAACTGTGGATAATGAATTTCTTTCATCCTAAACAATTTACTCCCCTGCGTATTAAAACGCTTAACCAGATCAGTTGTATTTGTACCAATGTGCGCTCTGACGTGCAGAGCAATGGAAAAAATGAGCTATCAGTGTGTAGTAATGATTATTTTCTTGGTAAATGTTTGGGCTTTTTTTTTTTTCCTAAAAATGATAGAAATAAAGTCACATATGTTTCAGTCACAAGTGAGCACTGTTTATACAACCGACATGAATAATGAAAACAAGTATATTCCCTCCTGCCCTTGCTCTCTTTGGATGCTATCCAGCACTGACTGAAGTCAGGGAGAGCTCTGCTGTTGACTTCTCTGGAGCAAAATGGGATCTGCTGCCTGCAGTCGTCATTCCCCTCACACAAGCACAGCTCTGGAAACGCCATGCAGATGGGTAAGTCCCATGGAGAAGGAAGAGCTCATCGCACTCAGGGTTAGAAGGATCACCCTCCGGGCCTTGAAACAAGGACAAAGTTGGGAGGGAAGGGAAAAAAGAAGAGGTTTAAAATAAAGGTTGCCATGCTTTTTTTCCCCTGCCATTCTAGTTTCTGAGGCATTTAGCTATATTTGGTTGTATTTTTAGGCTTCGTTCCAGGAGCAGATTGAAGAACTAAAAACTTTGTGAAATGAAAGTTAGGTTTTCTGCATGATCTATTCACTTCAGAAACTAATGTTCTGAAAGAAATACCCCACCCTGCAACACTTGTTAAAATACAAGAATTTTGTACAAATGCAATTTTAAGCCAGCCACATGAATCAGGTCTCAAGAATATAATCATCTACTTTTTAAATTTGATACAACAGCACAGAAATTATGCCATAAGGAGCCCATCATTTCATCACGTGTGTTTTGGGATTGATTTCCATGTTCTTTTATAAACTTGAGTGGGATTAGGCTTCTTGGTTACAATGCACATGGAACATTTTTCAAAGCAACTCTCAGCAACACACTTCATTGTTCCAGTCAAATGGAATTTAAGGAAAAGCTTCCTGTGCTTTAGAGAACCAAAAACTAGCAGGGTTTGGCTTGTGCTGGTGGGATTCGCCCTGAGAGAGGGGTGATGAGGACTTGAAACCAGCCCAGGTCATCAGCCATTGACTTGAGTGGCAGCTTTGCTTGAGCAAATAAGAGCTCACATGAACTTTTCATTTCCACAAGGGAAGAGATTTGGCTTTGTCTGCCAGCCTCTCCAGTCTTCCTGGCTCTCTGGGGTGGTTCCTCTAGATTTCAAAGCGTATCAGTTGGGGCTATTCATGCAGTTGTAAAAACAATGTGAATTAATGAGAGTCACTCCCCGCTAGGTGACCCCTGGAAAACCTGCTCCATGGTCACTCAATGGCAAGAGTTTTTATTCCATTTTGGCTGGAGAGAGAGTGAATCGTTAAGACTTCTTCCCGTCATCAGCATCCTTGTTGTGGAAACACAGTGGTCAATTTTTATTGCAGCTCGGCAAGGCTGTCCTCAGCCCTGCAGATTTCCTGCTCGGCATCCACCTTCCTCGCTTTTAAAATTCATTATGGGTAATCTGCCGCAGAAAAGAGTATCGAGCCTGTATGTCTCGACCACCCGGATCTATACACTCCTATTGTCAGATCTATATACTTCTGCCATAATAAAAGCGCCAGAGTACAGCACATGAGAAAGTGCTCCTAAGGAGATCACTGAATCTTAATCTTTGCCTTACACCCTGTTTAGCACCATTTCTCCTGAAGCTGTGTACATATCTGTGCAGCTGTATATTTTCAGCACATGTCACTGCAAAATGAATTATTCAGGATTGTTAGATTACTTATAAATGACACCAATCAATTAACACCACAGCCGGCAATCTTTAAGGCTTTTGTCATAGGCCAGGATGGTAAAGCACTCAACTCCACATTTCCCAGTATGAAGGATTATGATAATGACAGCTTATTTTTACTGAATTTTTAATTGATGAGTAATATCTCTGGACTCGCTGTGCTAACATTAGGTCTAGGGAGAACTAATCTCTTGAAGGAGAACAGGATACAAGCGAAGCTGCCCTTCCCTGAACAAAACCCACTATTTCAGCGTGGCACCAGGTGAGTTCACTGCTGTCAGTTGTCAGAGAGTTTCAGTGCTGCTTTTGTACTGAAGATTTGTGCCTTTTCCTTACACAGGGCTGCACAGGCCTTTGAGGAGACCACACATTAACATGCGCTTCACAGCTGTCCTGTAATAAGGTGAAAAGAGTAAAGTGGCTCCAGGTCGTGTGAAACAAAGCAAGCAGCAGCCTGTATTGATCCCTGGGCTGGAGACGCCTCATTTCTGTTTGCAGGCTGGAAGAGCCTCAGGTCTCCCTCTTCTGCACCACTGATATTTCCAATGTTTCCACTGGCATGACCAGCAAGGCCACTGGATAGCAGATTCTGCAACCCTTTCACAAAGGAACAAATTCTATTGCTGGCTACATATCCACAGAGCCACAAAATTACATATTCGTTTCCCTTTCTTAGCTGAAGGACAAAACCTGGGATCCGCTCCTCCTTTCAGATTACCCAGCCTTCAGGCAG
Source organism: Nestor notabilis (assembly GCF_000696875.1). NCBI lineage: Eukaryota > Metazoa > Chordata > Aves > Psittaciformes > Psittacidae > Nestor > Nestor notabilis. The sequence goes on along the minus strand of NW_009939367.1, from coordinate 21,549 downwards.
ATTGTGCTGGTGCATGCTCACGGTGTGCACAGGGTGAGCCACGCAGAAAGCTGCACTTCCACACTGGCAAAGAATAACACAGCTGATCCGGTGTTTTCCATGTTGCTTTAAGGAGCAGTAAAGCTTCATGATGATGGATAAATGCTATTATCATGCATTAAACATGTGGTTTAAGGACAGAGAGTAGTCTAGTACTAAGTTTTTCAATACAGATTGAACGTGTCATTGAACTGCTTAACTGTTCTATATTTAAATCCTTCTTGTAGTCCCACGAACTAAAATCAGCCCCTTTGTCAGAATTCACTTCATAAAGTCACCAGGAATAGCTAAAAACATATGCATTGTATGCTGACATGGATTGATTCATTAAGGGTGATGGTAGAGTCTGAATTGGAAGGTGCAGTGAAGACGATGATGAATTTTAATGTGGCCTGTGGCTACTGTTCAGCAGATATGAAACTGGAAATCAATGCTAGCTATTAAATACAAATGGATGCTACATTTACATCTGAAGCAGTCTTCCATTCCCAATGTTTCAGAGTGCCAGGGGAATGCTGGCATGAAGGAAGAAAGCCTAGCCTTGCAACAGCCTGCCACTGCTGCCATCTGTACTTTCTGTTCATACCTGGGGCACATCCCACCCTCTGAGAAATGGTTCCACAGGAAATGATCCCAACACCCCGCATGCTAGATGCAGTGCTAGCAGTTGTACCAGAAGTCTAAGTCTTGGTCTCTGTGTCCAGGAGTTGTGTGACTGCATCTGAACATAAGCTCCTACATATTTCTAGATCTCATGGTCAGTAGGAAAATCTTTGAAGAGTGATGAGTGTTTAATGCATGAACTGATGCCTGAGCCTGCTGGCACGTGGAAGACTAGCCCAAGGCAAATTAAAACCTAAAAGGTAAGCCCTAAAAGCCAAGAGTGACTGCACACCAGCTGGAAGGTGTTGTTGGGGGAGTGTGACATCTCAGATCGCCCCATCCAGCTGCAGGAAGATGCTGTCGGATGTCCCCCTGCCTTTTAGCATGGTACCAGGAGTGGCTGGAAGGCAAGTCTCTGCCTGCCAGAGAAGAAAACTCCCCTGTCAACACTGTTCCATGTAGCGGTGGAGAGATGGCGTATCCTTGGGGGAGGAGAGAAAGCCTCAGGGAGCACTACCTTGTATTTTGCCTAGGGCATCAGTTTGCAATAATCCAGCTGTGTTCCCGAGTAATGCAGAGACAAGGTGTTTTAGCTTCCTAAGTAGTGTCAGTTGCCTTGTTTTCTAGCCCCTCTCATTTCAACACACAGATGTGGATGACAGAAGAAACTTTACATTGTTGCTTCATAATAAAATATTAAATGGAGAGACAAAGAGCAAAAAAATGCCTCCTCCCTCAATAGCAAAGCAATGAAAAAATGAGTATCCCAATCTCATTTAAATATTTGTTGGCTCTGTTGACACTGGAACGTAGACCTAGGTCTCTAATTAAATGAGAAAACAATAAACATAGCTAGTAAACTACTGGTTTTCATTAATCCCCATCTAGAATGTTTTCAAACAATGTTTAACAAAATGAGCACCATATTTAAAGCACTAACCCTCTAGATCTCTCAAGTGTAATCAGTGATGTTTATCATGTCCTTTATGAAAATGCTGTTTCTCTCTCCCCTTCTCACTGCAGGAGCAGGAGAAGGGAAGGAAGCTGTTCCTAGGATGTGGACAAGATGCAATAGGGATTTGTAGCACATGTGCACTGGATGCAAACACAAATTCTCCTGTGTGAGCATGACAGTGGTATTGGTGTAATGAGCTCTTCTTGGGTAAGTAAACATGATAAACTGATTGAATTCCCAGTGTGGGGTCTGGGTGACATGCCCACACAACACAGGAAAGTCAGGCGGGTGGAAAGAGGACTATTGGAACCTCCAGCCCAGAGTCTGGCTTTAGCACCAGCCACCGGAGACTTTTGCATTATGCCCACAGACAAGGCCCAGTCAACACAAATGGTCCACAGAGCTCACAGGGGGCCATTCATGAGACACCAGCTCTAGTCAGGAGGGACAGAAATGCATCATCTCAGCTGTCTTGTATTTAATTCTGTGTCAAAACTTCCCTGACTCCTGTGAAGCATCTCCCATTATGTACTTTAATTTTGCCTTGCTGTGGCTCCCATATGATAGCACTATTTTTATCATTTCCATGTGTCCTTGACCTGCATTGGCACTGGGCACCTGATTCTCCTTGGTGAATGTGTACAAATTTAGCTGCTAATGATTTCCAGCCATTTTGGTCAATATTTTGACACTATCAGAGGAAGACTTGTGTTTGAAGTTTATTTGAGCTGGTGATCAAAAAGTGGGGGAGGGGTGAAGCATCTAAATCATCTCCAGGAAGAATCCATTTTCTGAATGACTGAGATTTCTTTTTTAATTGATATTTGACATTTCAGCCAAGTCTGAAATCTCCAGAATTTAATTGCAGTAAGATCAATGGCACACCAGAAGTAATGAGATGTGCCTGAATTATCCTTAAATAGATATAATTGCTGTGTAACACCCCTAGCAGGTCCCAGTTTCCCCAGCCACAGTCAGTATCTCGTTGTTTTCCAAGAAGAAAGATGTCAGGAGCTAGTGGGATACAGCACAATTAGCCTGGGTGCTCTTGTTGCCTGTTTTGATTTTGAACAACATGTAGTGAACAGCATCTGAGGAGAGGAAGGGGTGCTGGAAGAAGATTATGGCTTTCTGGCATCCTGAGGGTGCTTCACATTTGAGCAATGGGGAAGACGTATAGAAATGTGATACACTGGTGGAGCAAGCACTGGTGCAGAGGATTTTGTTCATCTGGAAGGACTGAGTAGATATTAATGGTTGTTCTCATTAGACCCGAGTTTTGACTTTCACTGCAGTATGGAAAAACCCCTGCTACAGAGCAAGATGAAAAGCTCTGTAAATTATCAGCTGTCACCAACTAGAGCTATAGCTCTGAGCCACAACACTTAAAGGAGCTAGGGGACAATAAGGTACCTGACCAGGGGAGCTATAAAAGCCACTGCGACTAGGGAGTCTGTCCTCCTAAGGGACTCTGCAGTACCCGTGTCTGCTCAATTTCTGATTTCTTCCTGCCTCGTCTCTGCTGCCTTTCTTTCTCCCGGAAAGCAAGATGCTTAAAATGCGACAAATCCAGACTGGCCGTCTTCCACTGCCTGAGGTTGCTTGACTCCACACCTTCTCTGCTGCAGACCAGCAAGACACCAGGTTTCAACATAGTTTATTGCACTGCCTTCTCTTCTGCAAAGGTTCCTTTATACACAGAGTAACTGTGCCTTGATTAAGGACACTCAGCTGGGGAGGCAGGATATGCATGCTGAAGGTGGGACTTGATGTGGGTCTTCCTATTGCTGTAACCACTGAGCTACACAGGCAGCCTCTGTGGAATTTCAGTGTTGTGCTAGACTGCGGATGAAACTTGTTTCTGAAAGAAAGATAATTTGACCAATTTGTATTAAGCTTTTTTTTTTTTTTTTTTTTTTTAACAGATAGATCATTTACAAGCCCAGGGAGATGTAATGGGGATACACAGTCATCTGGATTTTTACTAAAAATAATACAAGATAAATTTAGCTAATGAGTTCAGCGTGTATATGTTTTAATAGCTTTCCCCTGCTACAGTCTTATACTGGCTCCTATCGTACATCAATGCTTCTTTCAACACATGTAAATAAGACACAGAGCACAATTCAAATCCCCATAGAAAGCAACTTACTTTTAGTTACAAACAGAAATAAATGCAGCAGCAATCTCATAGATCCATCCAGGCATTGTATCAAAAATTGGGCCAAATTCTTCACCTTTAGCTCACAAAAAATAATCCTTATTGACTTCCCAATCTTACTGTGATAAACAAGGCTAGATTTTATAAAAGAACTTTATGTTGCAATGTATCGTATATTAGCTCCTAATGCCAAAGGCACTTTTAAAACCTTCCATATGTTTAGCTAAAGCATAATGGATGAGCTCCCTACATGAATAGAGAACATAGAATCATAGAATCAACAAGGTTGGAAAAGACCTTTAAGATCATCAAGTCCAACCATTCCCCAGCACTGCCAAGCCCACCACTAAACCGTGTCACTAAGGGCCTCGTCTTATAACCAGTCAATTAGTATAAAGTCTCTCTCTCTCTCTCCATAATCACCTGACTTAGCCATACATCATCTAACTCCAGTGCTACTAATGCAATACTTTTCAAATAGCCTACATTTGTTAACGAGGCCAAGATTTTAATGTGAGTGCCTCGTATCTGTCAGTGTACCTTACAAGAGCAGCTTGGATAAAGGTCTCAACACTAGATAAAAATTTAAGATGTCAGTTTAAATATGCCTCTGCATGGTGAGCAGGGCCCAGTTGTTGGACTTGTTAGGGAGCCTGGCCATACCTATGTTGCTCAAAGAAGCAGAGCGCAGTGCGTTACATGCGGCCATGTGCAATGTTTGTTCCCTGCGAGAACCATCTGAATTCATGAGAGTCACTGAGCAACATTGCCTAATAACAACCTCCATGCCACAGGAGTTATTGCTAATTTAAACCTAACTTTATTCTGTGGTTATGTTTTCTGTTGCAATTGCAAAAATGTGTGAAGAAAATAATTTTGAGGCATGCCTTCTTCAATATTGGTGACCAAAGTGATGAGGGTACCAATAATAGTGTAAACCTTTGCTTCTGCCTTGGGAGCTAAGTGATTGGGCTGTGAGACATCTCCTTTCTTCTCATGGGACCATTATTTTGTTTCATTGTGTTCTTTGTTTCTGAGATGATGCCCCACTTCCTAATCTGGGAATCAGTTAAGAATGAGCTGGTAACAGGTAATAGGTGAAAGACACGTTTGCTGTCTGATCCTTTGCAACAGCATGGCTTCTTCCAAAGTATTTTTATCTGGACAAAACATTATATACGGTTTCCTAGCAGAAAGAGGCTTTCAGTGTGAGACCAAAAGCTGAAGTAGTGTATGCCTGTCTCCTTCACTTTGGTTTTAATCTACATCTTCAAGGTTTGATCTTGTCCCCATGAAGATGGCTGCTGTTGACTGCAGTGAGACTAGATATAAGAAACATGCAGAGAGGAAGATACAAGGAAGTCCTTTACAGCCAGTCTGCACAGAAAGAATTGGAAACACCAGGTGCAAGCTCAGGGAGAGGAAAGATGCAGATGTTGCATTTTCTCCATTTAGAAATAGGCATCCAAAAATCAATATTCTTTATACACAGCTCTGAAATATGCTGCCTAAGGTGACTTGGACTCTACAGTGATGTGTGTCCTGGAAATATGATCAATACAACATCTGCTCCAAAGGTCTAGCTTAGTCAAAACAGGTATAACTCCTGTCTCCTCAGAACTCCTGCAGAAAGTAAGCACAGACACAGGTCCCTGATTAAGTGTGCTTATTGGAAATAGCATATCAGGTACAGTTTGCCTGCTAGCCCACTTACTGTAGTAAGTTCTGTGAAGATCAGACCTGCCTGAGAGACTTTATGTGAGAAGTACGTAAGTGAGAAAATAAATGCTCAATGCAGCAAACTTTGACGACAAATGTATGCTGTATTGCTTCATTCGAATGTATATGTTTGTTCTTTTTCTCCTCAAAACCTAAATTTACTGTGTAAGTATATGTAATAAATATATGGCATCTTTCCTAGTACCTCTTGTTTTCTAATGTGACCTTATAAATTTTTCAAGTTGAAAAACAGTGGGAAGCAGTGAGGCAAGTTTACAGATTAACTTTTATGAGGGTGATGGAAAATTTCTCAGGCATTTCAACAAATATTTCTATGTGCAGAAGAATTCCTTTTATCTCGAGGCTGATATGGTACCAGAACATTTGCCATTTTATGCCATTTTTATTCATGTTCATCCAATCAGCAGTTTTCCTAGGAACCCATACTTAACACTTGAGGCTAGATTTGCTGGACCTGCAGAAATCATGGAGACTGAACCTGTAATACGATACTCATGTGTAAAGCCTTTCTGGCCTCTTGTGTTTTGGGTGAGTGGACTAATACAGATATTCTTATCTTCCTATGCCGAAGACAGAAAAATATGCTAGAAATTCACATACCTGACACAATCATCAGAGAGAAGCAGAAAAGGAGTTTCAAAATTCACCACCAATCCCAACTGGAAGTACACAAACCCCAATTACTTCTACAGTACTCCTTCCTTTTTAAAAACTGTTTACATCTGAACTCGACTAAAACCAAATCTGATTGAAGCAATCAGTTCAATGGCAGGATTCCCTTACCATCAGTTGTATTTATAGACACTGATTAGAAATGTTCTGTGTATGCTTGGGATTTCCTTTCAGTTAAATATCTGCTTTCTTTAATTCAGACCTTTAATTCAAGGTCTTGGCACTACCAGCATATGGTGCAGTGACAGACCCACCCCAGCAAACACCAAGCCTCAGTACTGGAGGGCATGCCTGGCAGAAAAGAAACCATTTCTGTTAAAATATATGTGTTTAGATGTATTTTTTTGACGGGTTGGAGAAATGGCCTGTCCAAAAGCACCACTCAAATGCAGCACGATGCCACATTATACTTTTATATAATACATCAGCAAGATGGTATAGTTTGCAAGAAATATCTGTGACACTGAAGAGTTACTCTGCTCTCAGGAACTAAGGCAAATGCATCTGTTTTTTTAAAAGAGGTTACCCTTAATGAGCCTGTGAGGAAGCTGTTTCTGAGAGGGGCATATTTGAGTGCAGTGCTATTATTCCTAACAAATTAGTCATATTGCATCATCAATATGAAACAATGAAACTAAAGAGCCAGGGCTCTAATTATGTCTCATGCACACTGGTGTAACTCCACTGGGCCTGATTTTCTGGCATGCCCGAGCTGGGAAGAGATGTCCTGGAGAAACCAGTAGCTAGTTATAGCCCGAAGGCTGCTCCGCTCTCCCGAGGAGCAGGTGTCCCACTGGACGGGATGGCAGCTGAGGACGGAATGGGACCACCTCCCTCCCCGCCTTTCCTCTTCCCATGCACTGAGGGGTATGTGGCAGCTCAGTACTGGCCAGGAGCTCCCCAGGGAAAGGGCAGCCAGCTCAGGAGACCAGTCGTTTCCCACCTCCCTTTGTACTACCAGGCTGATGCAAAGCAGGGAAACAAATATTGAATCAGACGGAATCACTCCCCTTTCCTGGCATAGAGGAGTTGCAGAAGCCCATCATTTCTCATGCCTGTTGAAAAGTAAGAAAGAAATCAGGATATTTTGGTAGAGTTTTGAGAAAGATGCCTTTCTACTCTGTTCAAACAATACAATTCTCTGTGTCTTGACTGCCCTTTGCAAATGTATTAACATTTTTGAAATGTATTTTTTATTAAAATGGGCTGGAACAGATTTTGGTTCTTGGTCCTGGATTGATCCAGAGTTCACAAGTGCATTTCTTTTGCAAGCCAAATCAAAACACTGGAGACCAAATACACACACTTTGATTCAAACTGTGCTCTCAGTGAGGTTTTCAACAAAACACTACATCTGACAAAGTATGGAGCTACTTCAAACTTCCATGCAGAGAATTAAGATTAAAATCTGCCCTTGCCATTTGAGCCTCCCTTCAGTTGAGATCAGGAGTTCTGAATCTGATCCATGCTTAAGGCTTAGAATTTAATTCTATTTGTGCTATCAAAAAAGCTTTTTCCAGCATCTTTGCAACTTTATGCTTGTGTATAAACTGTAGAGTAAAAAAGTAAA
>NW_009939367.1:0-13778 GCF_000696875.1 Nestor notabilis | reverse complement strand
GCAGGAATGTGATCTACTAAGCATCATCATCTGAGCAGTTCTTTCTCCTTCCCCCATGTGCCGGCTTGTTCTCACATTGTGAAGGCTGCCACACAAAAAAAGCACTCAAGGAAAGCAGCTGTAGTAGGCTAGGGCCAGTTTCATCTTTACGTGTTTCTTTGTAACCATGGTGGATGAGGGTGAGAAAGCTATGTGGGCAGGGAAGTAATTGGAAGTAATCACAAAACAGACTTGCCTAAGTGAAATGATGCATACAAGTAGTCTTTGGAGACTAAAGATATTTGGGTTGGGAGAGGAGCTTTAATTGGAATTGACCTTGTAAAACATGTTCCCTTATGTTCGGGCTTATAATCATGGGTGGGCTGGCTGATCTATTTAAAAATGCCTGGTTCACATTAACCACCCAGTTTTTCGAGAGAGATTTTGGATGCTTGGTGGTATCACAGAGAACAAATGACTGCATTTGAATATTGATCCAGTGCGCTAGCAGTTAATGGAAATGAGTACAGATGTTTTGTGTAGCACCTCAGACAGCAGTATCATGCACTATTTTAACATAAGAAAACACTTCCCTTACGGAAAATAAACCACTAATAATCCAACTGCTGCTACTAGGACACAGATTTCCAGTTGCTGATCTCTAGACGTATTTTTAAAAAGAACAGACGTTAAAGAAAAAGAATAAGCCAAGGGATTGTCCCAGGAAGATCTGGTCAAAATTACTTCCTTTGATTGTAACACAGGTCTAAATGTAATAGGCCCATCACTAACAAGCAAGCTTCTTTGCTCAGGAAAGCTGTGAAGAAAAGAAATGCTGTACTTTTTGCACACTGGGCGGGGGCATGTGAAGGGCTGGGCTGGAAAGGGGCAAAGCAGATTTTTATAAGGAAGTCCAGGGCTGCGTTTTTCAGGATCTAGTGCAACAAGTGTCTCTCAATGACTTTTTTTGGCCTTTGAAATAGCACACACTGATTGTTGATGAAATACTCAAATTCCAGCCTCTCTCCAGAAAGGAAGAGCATGAATACTGGGTGTTTTGAATTTGCAGAGCTTTGATCATATGTCCCTTATATGAGGCTCATTCTTGCAGTGCCTCGCAAGAGGCAGGAGCTGCTAACAGGAAATAGGGTGAGACCAAGCTGTGGCTCCACAGACGGGAGAAAAGGATGGCGAAGCATCTCTGCCCGAGCAGAAAGCCCGCTCCAAGCAAAGACCCTTCAGCAAGCTCCTGCCCTTGTGAAAGCTTCAAGGCTTCTTTGGCTACCATGTGTTTCTAAATGCTGTCCATAATAAATCTGTAGCTAAATTGCATATAACTTGTAAGTGCAAGTAAATTGCAGTCCTTCTCAGGCAATGGACTGATAGTGCAAGAACTGACATATATGCTTTAGAAATGTTTGAGAACTGTTGACTGAAACCTGTGCTGATGAAAAATCAGCTTTTATCAAAAGGAAGATTGTCACAGAAATAGTTTGCTTTCCTCTATGTTATATATAAAAAAAACATTTCCCCCATTTTTGGGGTTTTTTTCTAACTCACTGGTCAAAATTGAGAACTAACTTTATTTTCTGCCAAAAATCAAGTTTCCTGTAAGGAAACTCTTAGCCTTGCATGCAGTTTCTGACTGGCTTCATGTGTAATAACCTCCGTCACTGAAGCGTCTGGGTGTAGCATCACACTTACAGGAAACCAAACCAAATTCACATTTGACACAAATGACTCATGAACTTATGTAAGAGTAATATATTAAAACATGCTGTCTCTATAAGAAACAGGAATTGTTAAAAGTATTTTTAAAGACATAGACTCTGATCTAAAAAGATCAGGATAAAACCCTTCCTGCAACCTCAGAGTCCCTTAAAAAAATTCTTTGACATGACTCAATTTTTTTCAGACAATCTTCTCTTGCTACCCTCTGTGCAGGCTTTGAAAGTGGATGCTGTCCAGAAATCCTATTACAATAAATTTACTGTATTAAAAAAATCCGAGAAGGAAATAAGATATGGTCATATTCTAAAGTCTGACTGTTCACCATTGCCAGCCTTTCATCCAGCCCTTTGTTTATTGTCATCTTATCCTGCACTTAATCTCATTTAAAACATAGGTTCTTTAGTATAAGGACCTTCCATTTTCTTTATTTTTAGTGCCTTCTGCATGTATGACACCACATTTAAAACACCTATTCTCTCTCTCTGAAGTGCTTTCCACATCTATGATGGTGTATAAATAAAAAATTGTTACCAAAGCTTAACCAAGAGTTGTAAGTCTAACCAGACCACATTTCTGCAGCTCTCAGTTTCCTTTGTTGCAAACAGCGAGGCCAGCTTTCCTCTATTTTGAGATCAGTTATCATACTTATCTAAAAATGCTGCTTAAAGTAACAGATTAGATATTAGCAAATCTGAATAAAGCCCCAGCTGTGTATCAGAGTGCATATCCCTAAAGAAATCTTGAGGATATCTTGGGATCTTTAATACCTACTTGGAGAGCCATCCAAGGCTTCCAGATTACATCCCACTCAGAGGACACCATGAAAGCAGCAATCTCCAGACCTGCAGTGCAGTTTCAGCACTGTCCTGGAGCTGAAGTGGTCCTGAAACACTTCAATTTACAACCTAAAAACAAGCACTGAGTGAGCTGTGTGGCCATGGCCAAAGAGAATGGGACATCAATGGCAGCCAGCTAGCCTCATTTTTATGATGTGGTCCTAGCTGTCCACATCACTGTAGCTCCAAGTGGGAAAAAAAACCCCAAATAACTCGTGTGTGCTTTAAATACCTGGCTGCAGAAATACAGAAAAAACCCTTATTAGTAGCAATGGATTTTCATTTTCCCTGGGGGGAGGAGGCAACACAGAGGTTCTGTTCCAAACACATCCTCCTTGCTTTGTCATCTAGAAGACTGCTGTGCAAACCAGAATGAAGTGGGCTTTCCAGAAGAGTCCTGTGCTGATGGCTAGAGTGATGGTAGTAGTCTTTTCACTTACTGGATGGCAGCTGTTCAGCGAAGCATTAAATGTTTCAGCATTTTTTCCGACACGTTTCCTGCTGCATCAGGTTCGTGCCACCTAGTGGTGACAGTCCCACCGTGACGAGTCCCACCGGTAACGCAGATAGTTTTCACTTCTCATGAAAAACAGTAATAATTAGAGTATACTTTCACATGATAAAGCACAATGTCCTAGGTTATTAATTGGCACCCTGGAGACTCCAGTAACTTCTGTCTTTCACCTCCAAACTGCACATCAGCCCCTAAAAGACTGCAGATGATATCCTGGACCTCCATGAAAGAAAATGCCAAAGGCAAGTGTTAACACCTGTAAATTTGCCTGCCCACTCCAGCTGGCCTCTGCTTGGGTCTTGAAGCCAGAGGCCATGCAGTAATAAAACAGAAGAACAGAGAAATGCTTCACTCAGGCAGTTCTCACTCATTGCCACTTCTTCATCTGCCCAAGTCATCATACAGTTGTCAACAGACCACACATTGTCTGGAAGCCCCAAAAGGTATATCTGAAAAAATAAATGTTTACAAATACCTTTTTTAACTCATCTTGTATTTCACTTTGATTTATGATTATTGTCTAAAAACCTGTAAGAGATCTGATTAACAACTAGTTGTCAGCAAACCTGCAGTAGGTTTGAAATTAAAATTCCTCCATTTGACTTTGCTCAATGACATTTTCAGTCTCGCTTAAGCAAAGAACTTTGAAGATTTGTCGTCTTTTTTGGTTGGACAATTCAGGGAGGGAGAAAAAAGACAACATCTATCCACACTGCAGCACTGCAGTTGTACCAGGAATAAAGCTGGACCAGCAGCTTTATTGACCAAAACACAAGAAAAGAAACTGTTGACTTCAGTCTTTCTGCACTGAGCAAGCCACAGAACAGACTGCAGTTTTAATGACTAGATTTCCGTGGAAAATTTTGAGTATTGTGCATTCACTTACAGTTAATGGATTCAGGCCAATACTGAAAAGAAAGTCAGTGCTCAGTCTTCAGAGAAACTGTCACGCTGTTACACCTGTATTGTCCCCATTCAGAGACCGAAGATTTGACTGGCCTTCAGAGGACGTAGGAAGCAATCTGAAACCCTGAGCTGCTTCACAAGTCACTCTCCAGGAGCACAGAAAATTGTTGTGCTTCTGCCACTTTTCCTGGAACTGTTAGGAGATTATCTTTAAATTAATACTGGGATCCCCTATGAGTTCTTCTGACATAAACTGTTGGTAAAAGCTCTTGTTAGTATGTAACCTTTAGTCCAGTACCTCAGTAGTTGGTCCTCCTCTCTGTGTGATGTGTAGACCCAGATCTTGTTTTCTGCTGTGCATCTTTCTTCCAGCAAGCCTTTCTGCAATTGGGATTAGCCAAAGTGCCAAGGAAACAAATGCAACTTCTGAGTCTATAGAAGTGATACTATGCCAATAAAAGCTCTCAGGCAATTTATCAGTGCTTCTTACATAACCAAATTCAAAACATAACAAGAGCTATGTCTGAGAGATAACCCATGGTTCTCAATGAATGTATAAAATGGATTAGAAAAGCATAATTTGCTGAGGGTTTAATATTTTATAGACAGAAGAAAAGTAAGAAATATGTCTTCCTTAAGCTGTCTTAATACCATGCTTTCAGCGTTCAGTGAGTGTCAGGGGTGGAGCAAGTGCAGATGCAAAGAGATCCGGAGGAAAATCACTGGGAAGAGCTGCTGCATTAGAGTTACAATTTAAGGTTAAAGACAGGACAGATGCAGCATGTTATGGCAGAAACCAACGTAACATCTTCAATAGCAAACTTTTTATTTGAGGATGACTATGTGATGACTGGGATGGGAGCAGGAAAAAAAATCAAACATTAACTCTCAACTAATTTTTTTAAGCTTGAAAAGGTAACAACTTCACAGAGACTGCCAGCATGGCCCAGGCTTAAAGGAGATACCCAAAATTGAGAGAAAACCCCAAATACTTATTTTCTCAAGTAAGACCAATACACTAGCTGTGATAATACAATCAAGCTGGATTGCCTTCCTGGATCCTGTTGCTACTTTTAATTAATATGCCAAATGATGTTCAAACTTCTTTCTGGTATTATTTCTACGAACTCTTGATTTCTGATAAGACCAGAGCAGACTGAGACTCTCATGTTTCTTTCACTTTTTCCCCCAATGAAAAAGTGAAGTTTTTGGAAAATGTCAAGCTTTTCAAATTGAAAATTTAGATTTTTTTTTCTTTTTCCCCCCCCATCAGGTAATTGCACAAGATATTTAACTTACAACTATTTCCACATGCTATTGTATCCACCATAGAAAATACCCTGTGGGTGGTAAATGCCACACTGGCGGCTACATGTAGATACATACCTAAGTATTTACTACTATTCAGCAGTGCTTTGCCCTGGACACTCTTCTCCAAACATAAGGTGGGATATAATTTTCTGCTTGCCTGGGTGGCCCTTAACAGATTTGCAAATGGATGTTACTTAATGCAAACCCAAACCCAAATGGAAACTTCCAGTATAAGTCAGCCAAAAGAAGGATTTTTCTTTTTTCTATGCATTTCTAGTTTAAAATTGATATTTAAAAATCTACCTACTACTCACACGGCTTATTTCCTGAAACTTTTACACCTGGCGTGGATGAAGAACTGCTTCATTCTGCTGAGAGCATTTTAACTTGGTTATGCTACTAGAAGTGGTGGAACATCTGCATGAACCAATCTTTAAAAACAGTTAAGTAACATCACTGTTGGTTTTATGATATTGCTCTTTCAATTAATGCTTTCCCCATCCCTGGCTTCAGAACAGGATGGCTCTTCCTCCTCTTGAGGTCACCAGCAATGATGTTCCTGACATCAGCAGGACATTCTGGACATTACAGTTGCTCCGGGTATTGTAATTGAGGGCTGTATTTTGATGGCTCTCTCCCAGCCAATGACAGTGAGATCCAGCATATCTGCAGGTGGGGAGGTACACATTTCAGTCACAAAATCTCTTGCTGCCAATCCAAATTTCAGATTAAAAAATGGTAACATTTATTCAGATTTTACCTGGAACAGTCTATTTACTTGAGAAAAAGCTTGGCCAGAATTCACAACTTCAGACTGCTCCTATGAATGACATCAAGCCACTGCTCACATGGGCCAAGTTCAAGCCACTGACCATAACATAGAATAGTTATAATACATAATCCTATTTCAATCTCTTAGCAGAGATGATCAGCCAACGACCTTATGTCTAGACCTGGCCTGCAAAGCAGTTAATTTGATCTGTGGAGAGAAAAGAGATACCTTCAGCAGACAGTACCTCTGAACTTGCTCCATCGATTTCAGTGGGAGCTACTTATGCAAAGGAAATTGAAGGATTTTATTCCAGGTACTGTCATGGCAAGGAAAACCCTAATGAAATTATCTTTGGAAGTGTACCGCTTCAAGCCAGATATTTTGAAGTTAATAAAATATATCATATATAATTGCATGTATTTTCTAAAAGATGTTAAGTACTGAAGGCTCTGGTTTATCTGAAATTGAAAAGGCATCCAAGACTAAATTGATTGAAACTTGACTTTTGGGCACTGAGACTGAGCAGCTGCTCTAAGGACCAGATTGCTTGTTGGGTGGCATTTTCCTTTCCAACAATATTGGGAACTTTACATTTTGCTACAGATTGAAAGAAAATACCAGAAAGCATGGTGTTTGTGCAGACCAGCTGTACACATGTAAGAGCCCACTGTGCCCATTTTTTGAAGGCCCCCCACCAGGAGGTCTAGCTGCCAAGGCTTGGGGACAATGCAGACTCACTGCACTGGGTAGGGAGAAGTCCCCAGTCAGTGTCACAGGGAAGCTGCAGCTTGGACATAAATAACCCTGGCCCAGGGAGCTGCTTCCAGTGATGCCATGGTGCTTGGTCCCCAACTTGAGCGACAGTTTCTGCTGTGCTGCTGCCTGGCTTCAGTTCACCCCTTTGCAACGGCTTTCCTTTAGCTGGGAAAGCGTGGAGTTAGGATCAAACACACAAGTCTTGTGTTCAGCAAATCCCATTTAGCAAGTCCACAAAGAGCAATAGGGACCACCAGGCCCTCTCACTGGGACCACCAGGGGTAGGGCCAGGCTCTACGCCTGCCTCCCCTGCAGCTGACACAAAGACTGATGCTATCTTCAGCCAGACATAGATGAGGGCCTCCAGGCACACCCCCAGCTTGCTCAGTTTCTTTGGTGGGTGTTATCTGGAAGAAATAGTTTTCTGAAGAAACTTGAGATAAGTGTGTCACAGTGATGTCATATCTGCCCTAGAAGGGACTTCAGAATTTTTGCCAACTGCTGTTTACACAAAACTCTATTAGAATGGTGTCCCAGGGGGCTGCAGACAGGGAAGGAGGTAGGAAACAGCTGCACTGGTAAAAGATTTCTTTGTGCTCCTACGTATGCCAGACAGAAGAGAGGCTGAGATAATGAAGAAACTTTGGGTTTAGTAAGGACATGGCGACAAACCCATTAAGATTTGATTTGTGTGGCACTGGATCACCTTCCAGTCCAAATGGATGGGGCAGGAGCAGTGATGGCACTTTTGGTGCCAATTACCCAGAGTATGCAGTTTGGTATTGATACTGGCTTTATATTGTCTGGGGGGAACTGGCATTATCTAGTCTGCCATAAAACTAGCTTGGTACAGACAGAATACACTCAAACCGATATGAACTGGAACGCTTTTTTAGCACATTCAAATCATGTGCCTGCGGCACTTTGCACCACAAAGCTGTAGTGTTTTGGTGCAGTATTCAGTACCTTAAAATACTCTTGTGTATTGCCTAACATAATTCCAGCTGAAGAGCTGAGCTGCAGTTACTGAAGGCTTATACAGAGTGTTCAGAAGCTCTCGTCCTTGCGAACAGCTAGCATCGTGTGTCAGAATTACTACACAAACAGATTCCTTGCAATACCTAACTACAGCTAAGAGATGTATGTGTTTCAGCTGCTCTGTGTACCTAGTGCAGACAAACGCCAGGAGAACAATTCGGGCTGGCGGTGGTCCAGGACTATGAGATTCTGCCTGCTTGCAGATTTGTGTTGGGCTATCTAGAGGGCAGCTAGAGCAGGGCTCATTCAGATGTCCTGCCTGTTATATTTACTGGCACTCTTTGAGGGGAGTCAGGTTTCTCAATTTGGTTTTCACAGCCTTTAAAGTCAGGTACACTGACAGGGACACTGACGGCAGCAGTGGTGGTGGCCACTGCTAGTGACAGCAGGTCCTATGTCTGGCTGCAAGGTATACATACTTGAGAAGAATGCACAAACACAATTTGGGAACCTCTACCACGCTACTCTAACCCATGCCTTCAAATCACCTTATTAGAAGGCACTGGAGGTAGTCAAGTAATTGTGTGCATCAAATCCAGTTTTCCTAGACATGATGTAGCTGATACAGTAATATATAACAACTTTTGCAATTTGTGGATACATGTAGGTTTGTACATCTAAGGGCTGGAACATTACTCTTTATCCTGTGGGCTGGTGTGAGTCAGGAGGGAAGAAGTGTCCATTGAAAAAGGCTGAAGAAACAAAGTCTGGTCTGTTTAGTTACAGGTATATGATCAAGCTGCAGCAGTGAAGGCTTGCCACCTGCTGATACTTTAACAAAAAATGAAAACAAGAAGACATTTGCATCACAGTTACTGGAGAGTTAATGGATAAAATGGCAGATAAAAAGTTGGTATGACTGAGGATTGTGAGAACTGCTGCCACTTCATAAAAATAATTATGTGTGTCTCTGTGACAGAAACCATCACCATAAGCTGCTTCAGTGACCCAAGAAATGCATCCTCCCACAGAGGAATATGGAATTTCTCTAGATGCCACTTCTCAGATATAAGGGAGAAAGGGCGTAACAAGCTAACTGAAGCCAGCTACCCCGGTATGTACAGTGGATGAGCTCCTGACAAGGAGGGGGAATATAAGAACTACAATGGCTTTTTCTGCAGCTGGGTGACAAAGCTGTTTCCCCTTTGACAATACTGTCCCCTTCCCAGTCTGTCCTCAACACTATTACAGCTACTAGGATTGTGTATTTCAAGCTATTAATAATATTTCTTTCAATATTTGTACTATAAACCACAGCAGGTTTACATACATTTTGTTTTCAAAACATGCCTCTATTGCATTATCATCTAGATAAGATACAGGTACCAGCACAGCTGACAGACATGGGGAAATTTGCACTGATAGATCATTATTACCAAGGCAAGAACAATTTTTAGATGTTCCTTTACCACAGTGTTGCCAGATGAACTCTGTAGTGCTACATGTACAAAACCTGAACTTGTTTGAACATTTTCACTCTGTTCTACAGGCTGTTGAAATAAACTTCTGACTGTCCACCTCCTAAAGAACACTGCCTGGAGTGCCAGGGAAGAGGGAGAGCTGCTCACATCTGGATTCCAAAAGGTAAACAACAATCTCCTTTGGACAGTATGGCTAATTCCCATTCCCTTAATGAGCCTTCCCTTCTTAAATGGCTATGAGTCAGCATTACGGAAATGCGATTTCTTACTGACGTGTGTGTGTGGCACCAATGGATAGCAGATTCTTGTTACAGACAGCATGCAAAGTAAGAAATTAAAATTAAAATGACAAGCTTAATGTAACAGAAAGTTCAATGTGTGTCTTTCAAATCCTTTTCTTAATACATCATAGAGAGCTTTGGCTGTCTCGCAGATAGCCCTCTACAGTGACTATTATCCTCTTTGCCTTCCCTTTTGAAGTTGAACTGCATTACCTTGCCAACAAAGCTGAGCTGGCCCACTCGAGTTGTGAGACACCCGAGGCCAAGCTCATGTTTTCATTGTTACGGTGCACTTACTGATGCATCAGACCATCCCAGGATGACACACATCCTGCCAACAGGAGTTATTCCCTGAGGGCTTGTCATAACAGATTATTTATGCCAGCATTGCACGATTTTGCTACTGCAGTGTGTAAACCTAAACACACTTATAAAAAACAAAAGGAGATGATTTCTGCATTATGAACAGTCATGTAGACTGGTAATGACCAGTGTGTAGAGCTGCACAAATATCAAAGATGTAACGACCCTGTGCTTCCAGAGAAACGTAGACCACTGTTGTTTACAGCCACAAGTTGGGTGTATGCTTCTTTGCTGAAGGATGAGCAGCTGTGGTTTCGCTCCTCTCCAGGCAAACATTAGATCAAAACTAGATCAAAATGACACATGCTCTCCTACTTCCTTCTAATATAAGAAATTGTTAGCCATTGTTGCCCTTGCATCAGCTATGCACATATGACATACTTTGTTCTGTTTCTGAACCGGAATATTACATTTAAAAGAAAACTCTTATGCTTTTATAATCAACATAAGCTCCTGATCAGCAGATACCAAACTATGGTTAGGAATCTCATATTATTCTCACTTCAGAGAGGGAGAAATAACAGAAAGGCTAAGTGTGTGGATTTTAAAAGTAGCCTGATCTGAGGCATTTTGGAGTTTCATGATCCCACTGGTTTGCCACAGAGGTTGAGAGGCCCTGGTTATGGAAAGCTCTTCTGTATGTATCTGGCATTTGGTGGGTAAAAGATGAAGTTCTCAAAGGGAGCAGTCACTTTTGTGTTTTGCCTGAAGAGATAGAGCATAGTGGCAAGAAAGTGAATGAATGGTGGGCTGAGAGTTGGATCTGTCTGTCCACATTTCATGTTCATTTTATGACCTCTTTTATGGCTAGAAAGATGAACTACATTAGGTTCCTCTGCAATTTAGCATGAAATTGTACCAGAGGAACAGATTAGTTTAAGATGATAACAGCTAATGCTTCTGCATTAGCTCAAGAACCACTATTGAGACACAAAGCCAGGAGTATCTTTGAATCCAGACCCCTGCAAGCAACTAAACGCTGCCGTTTAATGACTGCTGGATTAGCTCTGTCACTTGAAAAAGGGATTGAAATGAGTACTAAAATTAAAGTAGTTTTAACACTGCACTTTCTAAATGAGTTGTAAAATAAGCTGGGGCAAGTTTGCATGAGAAACATTTGCTATTAAGAGTACAACCATGGGACTTGAGCCAGGCCAGCTGTGCTGCTGCTTCTCCTTTGCTCCTGTACCAGTAGGTGCCAGAGGCTACAGACTCTGGAGGAAGAAAACACGTTTCATTGCTCTCATTTGATTCCCTCAGGCTGACACATGGAGTGGAGCTGACAGGCTCTACAGCAAGCTGTGTCTAGCCTTCTTTGGCTGGAGAGAGGATTGCTGATACATCATGCTTTGAGTTTTGGCAGGAGGCACCATCAATGTTAAAGCAAAAGAAAAGAAAGAGACTTGTTACTGACTCTTTAAGGCACGGCTGCTTGTGTTATACAAATTTACAAGCAGCCTGAGAAAGAGGTCATGAAAAGGTCCCCATTTAGTCAGATTTAATAGCTATTCACAGGCTGAAGTTCAAGTTAAAGGTGCTCAAGGAAAATCTAACCTAATCAAGCTCTTCAAGAGAGCTGTGGTCCCAAGACAGGGAAGGTCAAAGATAAGGGTCTGGATAGGCAGCAAGATGTAGTGTAGCTAGCAGGCAAAAAAACAATGTGAAAAGAAAAATATAGGGGTCACAAATCACCCATTTGAAAAGATACACATAAAAGAATCAAAAGAAATTTCATATGTGGTTTAGCAAGAGAAACCACATCTGTTGATTCATTAGAAGAACAGCAACAAGATCCAAATCAAGGTAAAATAAAATACTTAAATTTGCTTTATAGGAAATAAAGAAGGAAGATACCAACCTCTGAAGTGTTACAGAAATGTGAAGTGGCTTGAACTCAAAACTATTTAAATGTGTTATGCAGCAACACAAGCTTTAAATGCCTATTTCTTTAAACAATTGGATACAATAAATAATACAGATTAGCTACTGTGGGATGCATCAGTCCCAGTTAACTTGGAGTTTTTTGGGGTTTTTTTTTTGTTTTTTTTTTGTTTTGGTTTTGGTTTGGTTTTTTGTTTTTGTTTTTTGGTGGTTTTTTTTTTTGGTTTTGGGTTTTTTTTACCTCAGAAACCTGGAAACAATCTTTTCTTTCTTTTCAAGACCATGAGTTTGTGAATACATTGTAACTTTTTTTAGACATGGATCCATTTTTATGATTTCATTATTTATGCAGTATTCACATGAAAATATTGTTATCAGCTAAGCATTTTAGCATTCTTACACAGTATTACCTTGAATAACTGTGTGGTCAGTAATGTGCATTCACTGAACTTTAAGTAGCTAGTATACATCAGCAGGGATAAAAAGCATGAGGTAAGGATCCTAGTAGCTCAGTGGTTGACATATTCACTGAAGTGCTTCCTCCACATAAACTCTTTCTATCTCTTAGCTGTAAGGAGAAGATTTAAAAAGCAATTTATATCAATCAGTGCTTGTAGAAGAATGTGAATTCCATTGTTTCAGGATAATTTATTTTGCTTTATCTTTAAAAAAGGGAAGGACATTGTTAAGAAATATAACACCCGGCATTTCAGGGTGTGTGGTGTCATGTTTCCACATTGAAGAATCAAACCCATCTCTGAATCCAGACAGCCCCAAACCATCTGTAAATATATTATTATAGTTTGGTTAATTGGAAAACACCCTAAGAACATGCTGAAATTATGTTTGGCCTGGCATCTGTACCAGAGGAGAGAGATTCTGGCAAACCTGGAATCTCTATTTCGAAGGAGTTTGCCAGCTGGCTTTTTACTCTCTGTAGCAAATCTGAGCATTTCTTTAGAAAACGTACTGAATTAGACCTGACTGAACCTTATGTAATAAGCCATTGTAGTAATAAAACAAACTATTTGGTGGATCTAGCAGTTTCGAGTGTAATCAGCCCACAAATTATAATAAACTTATTGTGTTGACCTTGAAATTCATAATAAAGATGTGTGAAACTTGGAAACACCATCAGTGCAGAACATTTCTTCCTTTTTTTCTCCGCTGCTTACATAGCAGAACAACATTTAACTTTGCTCGCAAGCCTTTCATTATAGATTGGTACTCTTTCCTTCACATCAATGGTAAAAAAAATGCTGCTCACCTTTTCTACAGGGTCTGACTGGACCTAAACTCCATGTAAGACAGTGGGACTGGCACCAAATCATTCCTCCCATGTCTTGCAGGGTGCTTTGTGGACACAGAGGTGTCAAAGCTCTCACTCCAGAAGCTTATGCTGCACTAGAGGCATCAGGGACCAGCAACAGGCCCTACTAAGAAGGAAGACAGGGAGGCTCAGCAGCCATGGGCAGAGGGAGCGTAAACAGATTGGCTGAGTAATTTTTTTATAGCACATTTATGGACATATAAAACCCAGTCTAGTGGAAGGTGACCCTGCCCATGGCAGGGAGGTTGGAACTAAATGAAAATTGAGGTCTCTCCCTACCTAAACCATTCTGTAATTCTGTGATTGTTTTACTGTTCTTTTTACCATCCTTTCAGGTTTTTTCTGATACAGCCAAAGAGAGTGAGGATGGAGATTAGCAGTGGGAAGGCAGTCAAAAAAGCGAGCCTCTGGGGAAGATCTGAAGAAGGTGGATTAGGATCTGACCGCACAGTGAGGTCGGGTGAGGTGGCTGAGGAGGACTGGCAGCTGGCACACCATCCACCGTGCAGGCTCCAGACAGGTAACAGAACTTGTTTGTCCTTTCTCTAGCAACATAATGCTGCCATCGCGGACGTGCATTTCTTTTTCAACCAGGCGTTCAGTATTCCGTTAGCCTTGCGCTGCATTAGCACCAAGTGCCCCGCGCTGCTGGCTGGCAC
>NW_009939366.1:0-15299 GCF_000696875.1 Nestor notabilis | reverse complement strand
AGCTACTAAGAAGGAGAAAAAATGTCTGCTACAGCTGAACCCAACACAAACATAAAAAGGACATGGAGCTGTTGGAGCAGGTCCAGAGGAGGGCCACGAGGATGATAAGAGGACTGGAGCACCTCCCGTATGAAGACAGGCTGAGAAAGTTGGGGCTGTTCAGCCTGGAAAAGAGAAGACCTCATAGCAGCCTTCCAGTATCTCGAGGGGGCCTACAAGGGTGTTTGGGAGGGACTCTTTGTTACGGACTGTAGTGGTAGGACAAGGGGTAATGGCTTAAAACTTAAACAGAGGAAGTTTAGATTAGATATAAGGAAGAAATTCTTTACAGTGAGGGTGGTGAGGCACTGGAATAGGTTGCCCAAGGAAGTTCTGAATGCTCCAACTCTGGAGGTGTTCAATGCCAGATTGGACAGAGCCTTGGGCAACATAGTTTAGTGTGTGGTGTCCCTGCTCACGGCAGGGGGGGTGGAGCTAGATGATCTTAAGGTCCTTTCCAACCCAAACCATTCTATGATTCTATAATTTCAACTACAATGCTTATAATACTACAATATATTTTGAAGAGATTTTGATATTAGAAGCTTCGTTTTGTGCAAGGGCACTTTCTGTAACACAAAGACATTGTATGATAAATAAGCTCCACAAGATGTTATGTATCAGTAAGTACACTAATTATTTCAGACTAGTCAAAATATGCATGCCATAATGTGAGCCAGAGCTGACAGTCAGATTAACAAAAACTACAGCACAGCAGCTGTGTAGGTGATCAACACAAAGCTTCACCTTGACTTGAAAAAAATATGAGTGATTTTTGCTTCACATACTGGAAATGTCTCTCATACTACTGTATCTTCTACTGAAATCATGGTACAAACATACTTAAGACTTCTGTAGCTGAATCATAGCTTTATTTAAATAACTATTCAAACCTGCCCTCATACGCAGATATTTGCTTATAAGCACATCCATTTTCAGAAAAAATTCTTCAAAGCTTTTGAATAATCTATTCTTTGAACAAACAGATCCTAGGATAGATCTGTTCTGTGATCCTGTGATTAAAACCCAAGATATAATAATAACTATAATCATGTTTTCTTAACCCATTATGCATGGCCCTATATCATACTTGCCAACATATCTACATTCATTCCAGTCATGCCAGGCCTGATTTATAGTGTTAGAAATATGTAAGTAACTAAGAGAAATCCAAATACTGCAACTAAATTCTTTAGCAATATTTACTACTTAAATGAGGGTTTCCCATCTTTACTCTGTGTTACTCTGTGTTACTCTGTCTTAAAATTGCCTGAGACATCAAGACAGTGCACATTCCACACGACCATGAAGCCATCAATGTCAATCTCATTCTCCAAAACACTACCATTTAAAGGGATGCATCTAATATATAAGCATATTAATATACTTATGTGTGCATCACTGTGTGACCAAGTGAATAAAAAGATTGTATATTGTTATTCCAATACATATGCAGCTCTGATCCTCCTTGTCTCACTACTCCTTCTCATAACTCCATTTGACTTACCATCCCAGCTTTCTAAATATGTAATTATGCGTTCTCTTGTAGTAATAATATATGCTAATACTGAGTATGGAATTAGAAAGAACATGAAGTACTATATGTAATGACATAAAATGTTGGCTTTTAAATCTGTATTAATTATTCATTTGTGTGTATCAGGTTCCACAATGCATGTTAGACTTGTTAAGTACATATCTATGATATCATATACTAACCACTCATGGGAAAAATGTAATTCAGAAGAGATAACTTTTCGGCTTCATTTAGATTGCTTTTGTAGCTGCAAATGCAAATGAAAGGGAGAAGTACACTGTGTCTCTTGCTGCCTAAAGCCACTGGCCACTAAACAGTCTAGATGTTAGGCTTTGATTAGCTCATGAATAAGTACCAAAGTGCTTTACTTAAATTGGTGGGCTAAATTATTCATTCAGAATTAAAGTGGCCCTAATTCTTTTTATCTTAGTTGGTAAATTAAGACAAAAAAATTAAAGCCACTCTAACTCTGAATGAGACTTGACCACAAAGTAGAATAAGTAAGTTTGGGGTCACACCTTCAGCTGATTCTGAATTTTCTATGGCATTCTCACAAAACCAAGCCTGGAATCTGTCTCCCCATCTCACTCATGCAGTTATTTTTTCCAACTAGACATTCACATTTTTTTCTTCTAATGTTTTCTTCTGTCTTAAAAGTGTAAGTATTGGACATCTGAATGGCTTTAAATTTCTGTAATTTGCAAAGCAGTAAAGGCATAGACATCCAACAACTAGTGGGCAATCTGGCTGTTTGCTTTTTTTTTTTTCTCCATGCAACCTCTAGTTCTGTTGCAATGAAACTCCTGCAGAATGCTGACATGGTTCTCAAGAGAACACTAAGCTGAACAGTCATCTTTAAAATTCCCTTTTTTCAGTAGCAGGTTCCCATGTAGAATGGGGAATAGGAGTTAGGAGAAAGGAAAAAGATCAAACCTTGAGTGAATCAATCATGTCATTTTGTCATGGTCACAATATTTCTCTTCTGAGATCCAAATAAAAGAGCTCATCAGTTAGTGAGAGCCTTTCAACATGACCCAATGTAACACAGCCACAAAGACAGAAAATATTAGTAAGGCCAAGAATATGAAGAAAGAAAGTCTATTTTCAGCCTTTCTCTTTTGAGTCAAAGCATATCAATGGAACTGATTGGAACAATAATACCTTGAATTAGCAGGTTGGCTTGCTTTTTTTTTTTTTTTTTTGGATCCTAACAGATTGATCTGGCTCTCCTCGTCTCCTGTTTCTTTGTGGAATAACTACTCCTCAGAAAGGTATCAGTGTTTGGTCAGTGGTGTTCGAAACATTGTGAAGCAGATTCTCAAAATCTTGTTGGAATTTTCTTTTTTTTTTTTTTCCATTGTGTAGTTCAATCAGTAAATTCTGGCATAGATGCATGTAACTTCTTAATTTAGTACAGTCTTATCTATTGTCCTCCCACAAAATTTAAAAAAACCAACCAGACAAACAAAAAAAAAACAAACCTGAGTGTTAAGAAACTTCTATAATAAAGGCTCCCATTATTATTTTTGCAGCTATTCAAACTATATAGTCAGGTTTCTGACTTCTGGCATTTGTGGGATTATTTTCAAATATGATTAATTTGAATATTGCATGGTTGAGTTGTGATCATGTGGTCCTTGAATTAACATAACCTACAAAAAGAAAGAAATTAATTTCTTTAGTCTAGCTCAGTTGCCCTCAAAAACATACAAAGGTAGTATAAAGAAGACAGTGGTCAGTTGACGCCACGTTTACCAAGTTTTGAACAAGAAGCATTAATAGATTTAAGCTTAGAAGTCAGATTTATTTTTAGAGTGTAAATACTGGAACAGGAGTTCTTATTCTGCTAGTCTATGGATACAAAATGTCTCTATATTTATTTCAAAGTATATTTGTAGGGTGAAACACAGCAATATTGATGTTCGCTCTACCCATCCTACCACAGCTGTCCACCACAGTCATCCCAATCTCCATAAAGTCCAGGATATATCTTTTTTAACTACCTATTGTTTTAAAATGCAACACATACAAGAAGTAATAAATAAATCTTGTAGATACATGGAATACACCATCCAACATCAGATATACATTTATTGTTCAGCGAATTAAAATGGAGAAAAGTTTTGTGCATCTTTAAAAACACTCCAGTTCTCCAGTTGATCACATCATATTCAAGCTATTGGGATTTAGTATCCTGAAGTGACTGAGAGATACCTGAAAGAGGGCTAAACTTAAGATCCTTTATTTCTCACTCACTTCCTAAATAAAAGCTGTTTCTTAGAAAACACATTGAAAAAAAAAAAAAAAAAAAGAGAGAGAGATAATGCAGGAACGGAATAAATGGTTTTATATTAAGCAAATCAGAACAAATTTCCATTTTGATTCAAAGCATTTTCAAAATCTATGCATATACATACACGTATAGAAGTACACACCTTTCTATTTAAAAAAAGCATATTTCCAGAAGTGTTAAGAGGGAAGTGGCCATATGCACCTATCTTTTTTACATTTTGAATGCTTCTGAATAAACTTTGCTGTGAATTGCATACTGAACAGAGTACCTACATGCCTGGTCCTATCTATTTATAATCTTTGTCCACGAAGTGCAGTCTGGATGGTGGCAAGCCCACAACTAAAACTCTTCTCAAATGCTGCCACCTAAAGGCTAAAATGAAGTACAACTACAAAGATGTGTTAATAGAACCAAACCTGGCAAAAATGAGCAAATGGGAAAACGTTCACAACTGTGCAACAATCGGAATTAAAATACAAAAATAATAAATTACAGCTCCTGCTTGGATATCACATAAAAAATTACATTCTTGTGTAACCCTGCATCGAAAATTACCCAAAAATACTTTGGGGATCTAGTTTTTTTCAAATGACAGGCCAACATTAAGGTTTGCATCTTCAGTAGTCGTATTACTGAAACATCATTACATTTACAAATCAATTAACAAAATAAAACAGCAAACCAAAAATTACTTGTATGAGCTGAATGGCTCAGAATTATGATACCACTGAAAATCTCCAAAATTGTTTTCTAGTTAAAAATATGCTTCCTCTAATTTGAACATGTAATCCATGTCAATTCCTTATAAAAAGAATTCACAATATATTTGAACATTTGTAATTCTGATTCTTTCTTAAATATGCAAGAAAACATCATAAGCAGGGAGAAATGAAGACTTGGCTGTAAATGTTTTCAAGTTAAAGATTTAGTAATTAAAAGAAACACCCAAAACCCCAAAAATGCTGCCTAACAGATTTTTTGTTAGAGCTAGATAAATTTTCCATATAACATAGTTTTTAAGAGAGAGGCTTTAAAATAGTCACTAAAATTAAATGGATCTTTTAATTACTCAAATAAAAGGTGGTTTATATAGTAGGAAAGGTATTCTATAACATAGGAAATGTAACTAATGCTTTAAGCTATCTTAAAATCAAATAATCAAATGTTTTTTCTCCCAATTTTGTAATTTGATTTAATATCTTCCCCTACAAAACCTCGAGGCACTTAGCACAGGCAATACATTTTAGACCAGTATATTTGACATTAATAGTAATAGTTCCCCATCCCTGACTTGCAGCCCTACTTGCCAGTGTCCTTCTGCTGCGCAGTGGGATACTTGACTATGAGCAAGGAAAAATGAAAAGAGAGAGGTCATTTGTTGTTTTGGTTTTCTTGTTGGTTTGTTGCGTTTTTTTTCAATTGTGGCCAACAACCACTGTCCTGGTTTCAGCTGGGATAGAGTTCATTTTTTTCTTAGTAGCTGGTGCAGTGCTGTGTTTTGGACTTAGTCTGAGCACAATGCTGGTAACACACTGATGTTTCAGTTATTGCTAAGTAATGCTTACCCCAATGAAGGACTTTTCAGTCTCTCATGCTTTGCCAGTGAGGAGGGGCACAAGAAGCTGGCAGGGAGCAGAGACAGGACACCTGACCCAAACTGGCCAAAGGAGTATTCCATACCACAGCACGTCATGTCCAGTATATAAACTGCGGGGTGTTACCCGGAATGGACCCATCGCTGCTCAGGTCAGGCTGGATATCAGTCAGTGGGTGGTGAGCAATTGTATTGTGCATCACTTGGGTTTATTTGGGTTTATTCCTCTCTCTCTTTTTCCTATTATTATTGTTGTTGTTGTTATAATTAGTACTGTTGTTATTATTATTACTACTTTATTTCAGTTATTAAATTGTTCTTGTCTCAGTCCATGGGCTTTGTCTTTTTCTGATTCTGCTCTCCATCCCACCAGAATAGAAGGTGGAGAGTGAGGGAGTTGCTGCGTGGTACTTAGTTTCTGGCTGGGGTTAAACCATAGCAACTACCCAGTTGCATTGGTCTTGAAGAATTTGCCAAATATGTATAATTTTGTGACTTCAGCTGCTGGTTTTCTGATGTGTGAAAATTGAGCTTAGGAACAAAAGTATCCAGATATATTTACTTGTGAGCTAAAATGAAATATTGTATAAAGAAAGGCTGATACATAATGTAAGCTTACTGTATGTAAGTTTGTATCAAGAAAGGTTGACATAAGATTTAATTGACTGTGCTTCTTTATTTCCTTGTTTGGCTGTGATTTTAGTAAGTTATTTCCAGTAGATACTCCAAAATCAACACAATAGGCATAGCCATAAAAAAAGAAGTATCGTACCAATCAATGGAAAACAAAGAGTTTCATTAAAAGATATCAGTAGCCTTATTCATTAGCAGAAAATGTTAATATTTTAGCATATGTAATGAATAACTCTATTAAATCAGTGATGACAGCCTCTACAAGACTGCCATTCTGTATACAGACACCCTTCATTTGCCCAGGAGTATGTGGTTAAGTTTTATTTCAGTTCTGGTTTTCTCTCCTAGGGCATTACCCAGGCTAATAGTCCCCACCAAAAGAAAATGTAGGTTTAGATGCTGTCTTTCAAGTTAGTTGATGGTGCTGTCCTGCAATGCAGTTGACATGCCTGATGATAAATTAGGTACAGCAGGATACCCAAGGTGTACTCCAGTCCCTGACAGTTCCGGTCTGGAAAGTCTCTGTTCTTCCTTCTGGCCCTTGTGTCTGCTTCCCTCTCCTGTAGGGTTGGCTTGTAAACAAAGGACAAATCTGGACTCAGGAATTGGAATGTGGTCCTGAGTTCTAATAGTTTGGACAGAATTGAGCGTTATTAAAAAAAAAAAAAGGACTCATTACTCTGGCAACTTGGGAAAACACTCAGTTTTTTAAAAAAATATTTTTCAGAGAAATTAATGTTGCATGCTGCTTCCTAGAACATGGGATTTTTATGTAACTGTTCTAGATTATAATAAAAGAAGTTTTACTTATGTATGACACTCATTATTTTTGTTAATGGCATTATTTTCTATTGCTTTCATTTGGCCAGAATTTGATTCAGGATTCTCACTAACAATCAATCAATAATGCTGTGAAGCACAGGACATTTCTACAGTCTGTAATGGTGTGCATCACATAGATCCTCAGTTTAACATCAATCCAGCTCAGTAAGCTTGCACAATATAGCACAGCTGCATACAGATACACTAGTGTGGGTCTAGATGTACTTAAAGAAATTTTGCCTTTGGAAGGCTAAGTAGTTTGGGTGCTTTATGAATGTAACACTACCAATTCTGGTACTGAGGGTGTTTAGGAAGAATTATTTGGACACTTCTGCACACAATTTAGCACACAGATTTCAGAGTGTGTGGTCCATGTATATGTATCTAATGGAAAGAATAAGAAGGCCTAATCTCTTTTTTGGGAAATGTACAATTAAAATAGTTCTGATCTGATTCCTTTCCATGATAACCACTGTGAGATTTTAGGTGTTTCAAGTTCTTAAAGCTATCAGAGGACTAAAGAAAACAAAGCAAAACTAAAAAGTAAATCCTTTCTACTATGTTTAAGTTGGAAATCTTATCCCGTAAGTTTTTTTCTGTAAAATCCTGATTGTTTTGATAATGTACTATGAAAGACCAATTACCATTCTTGTAGCCTTATTCTGCAATCCTCCTTGTGGTTTAGAAGGAATGTCCTTTAGGCCCTTAGTACTAAACATGAGCTTCTGTCTGATTCCCCTAGATGTATTTCATATATTTTTTCCAAGTGTCATACAATACCCTTCTAATTATGTCTTGTGGGAAACGTGTTTATACCATCAATTTATCTTTTTCTACTCACTAGCCATTTCCATCACAAAGAAGTAGCAACAGGAAGTGTAATTAATTACGTAAGAGGCCAACTCAGGACAAATGCAATGTTTTCCCATCACATCCCGTCACTCAAGGTTGCCATTTCTCCACTTTTTAAATGTCTATCCCTTGCTACTAACACACAAAATTGAACACTGCCTGTGGCATTTACTGTACCTTCATCTGCTGGATTAAATGTTGTCTCAGCTGCTCTACTCTGTCCCTCAGGGATCAAAACCGTTACCATTCAGAACACTCTCAGCAGCAGAAGCAGCAGAACACCAATGTCTCATCCAAACTAACAGCATAAAGGTGATAGCTCACTACGATACTAGCCTATTCACCTTTTTACTCATTCTTTTATATGTTTTCCTCATACTTTATAGTCTTTTTGGTATCAAGCAGGGACCTGAAGGATTAACCACTGTCTTACAGTTCCTGACCACATTTTGTTAGAAGTGAGCCAGAATGCAGAACTGCTCCTGGGCAGAGCTGTGTGAAGGATGGAAATTTTATTTCACACAGGATTATCAGATGTACAGCCTGAGAAGACAGGGCAATGGCTCAATGATCCAGGAAATGTTTTCAGTTGCTTTAGGTTTCTTTTCATCTTACAGTATTACTCTGGAGATTTCAAAGTCTGACTTAAATCAAAGTCAGAATGGAAAGCAACAAATTTCCAAGTTTTCCATTGAGGGGGAAAAAAAAAATCTTTTAAAGTGCTTTAAGTTTAAACTGCTTCTTGTGCAATTTGATGAAAGAATCATTTGGGGAATTGACTTTGGACATCTTTCAGTTGCCTCCTTTATTTCATCCCCAAGTAATTCTGAGAAAACTGACTGGATCTCATCCTAATTGAAACAGAAAAGCTTACTCCAGTAGTATACAACTGTGCTCAAATTTCCCAAGGAATTTTTCAGAGATAGAGGTATGGAGATAAGCTGTAGCACTTTTATAAGCCAAACGAAATTGTGCAACCAAATATTCCAAACTGTAGTGACATTGGGAACAATACTGAAACTGTGTGGCTTGAATTGCTCTCAATTTATAGTATTGCTCTCAAGTTATAGTATTGTGAGAAATCAAACTGTAAAAAGCTACTGACAACATCCTTATCATCTTGCATCCTTTGACAGTTTTTCAAGAGTAAAGTTTTTACAAAAGCATATAAACAAAAGAAAGCCAGTTATAAAACCCTAATACCTGTTTTTTAACTTTTTTCAAGATGTTTCCTTTCTATTTACCATTCTCAATGCAATGCATATATTTACCTCAGCATTTCACATCGCATCATTATGTATATTCAAAAGGCTGCTGGAGTTGGTTCTTCATAGCAAGGCCTTGGATATCTTCCAAAATAATTATCTTTAAAATTTTTCTCTAACTATATAAAAATTTATCCAGTCGTGTCTTTTAACCATGGAAGCAGACGTTCTCATCGTTGGAAGATACCTTTTTAGTGTTTGGTGGCAGATGGAAACTTAGTAACTATTAACTACCATGAAATGGGAGAGAAGAAGGATGTTGTATCTCTCATTTTCCTAAAAACTCAGCCATATCTTACACTGTGGACTTACAGAACCTGGCAACTAAGCTGAGAATGAGAGAGAAAGGAAGGGTAATGCAAACATAAGTTTTAAAGTTGAAGATGTCTCTGCTTACTACATCTGCAATAGGCATTACCCAAATAGTTTGTTCAGGTTTTCACCTATTTCTGAGTGATAAGCAATTCAAAAGAAAATACAAAGTAACCAGAAAATTCTGCATGTAATTTCAGCTCCACTTGAAACTTCTGAAGTTCATTAAACTTCAATTAACTTTTCAAAATTATCATCTGTCTTTTATCTTATTAATTTCAACCATAACCTAAAGCAAGAACAAAACCCATGAGGGAAGTTATGCTGATCGTGGAGAACATCTTAAACTTTACGAAGAAATCTATTCTTATTACACTCCAATACTGTTTCTGAGCTGAAAACCTTGGTATAAACTTCATAAAACCCTAAAAATTTTGTAACTCATGCAAACAATGCATGTGGGCCTTCAGTAACTGAAGCCACCAAAGCATGTTGACTAGCTTTCACCTCTCCCCATATGGTTACCTGCTGATTCACATGATGAAAATGAATCCATACATTCTCAGGGGAGTTAAGACCCTGGCACTGGGAAAGATTTCAAGCAGAGTTGTATTTACATTCCAGGCTCAGAAAATACTTTCTTACAACTTCTCTTTTTTGGTTAAGGGATCCACATTGAGGTGTCAGAAATGTTTGTCATAGCTTTTTTTCATTTGGCCCTGGGAATATCTAGACAAGCACTGGTCATACCCTATGTGTTCAGGTATACCCCAGGCACTGCTGAGTGTCAGTCAATGGATCCACCTTTTCGAAGGAATAGGTTCAACTGACGCCTCTCTAAGGAAATAGAGCTAAATGAACCTCTGATCAGCTTCACAGTCAGATTCGTGGTTGTTCTGTTTGGGATTTTTTTGTTGTTAGTTTGTTGTTGCTTTTTTTCCTCAAAGCTAATGCACTTGAAAGCAAAAGTACAAGTGGCACATCCTTGCAAACAGTCATTCACAATTTTGGACAGGAGTCCTATTATGAACTTCTACAGTTGGTGCACATATGCAATGTCTGCTGTCTACCCTCATGCTCATCTCAAGTTCAAAGCATAGTGCTTGTTTACAAGTTCATCAAACCCTTCCCCAGGGATATAGGTGTCAAGCAATGAAAGGTGACTGCTTAGATGCTAGTGAATGATCTGTTTAGAAGGGAAACATTGCCCAAGTGGTGAATAAGAGCTGAGGAGTTTCTCTGGTCTGCTATGCTAGTTTGAGTTAGTAATTATGACAGTTCCCCAAAACTTATAATTGGCTTCTAAATTTATTATTCTTTTAACTATAGATTGTATTCAAAGATTGTTTAGATCAAATTTTCCAAGAGCTTTTGTTGCTCTTTTACATTTTCTCCTCAATTTTTAAGTACATTGTGTGAAGTCTACTTGCTGATTTTCCTCACAAAATACTCTACCATTACCTGTCTCACCTTTCTCCATCCTCAATATTCTATGCTTCTTAGCTTCCCCCTGATGTTTCGCGCTTTATATCTTGTTCTTCTTTCCCCTCTTCATTTAATATTTCCTTCTGGAGACAGTCACCCTCCCTTCTTGTCCATCTTTTTTTTCCTCCTACTAGCTGGAATGTGGCTGTTTGTCACTTGCTCTATTATGGAAATGTTCCCACAGTATTTCATGAAAATAACATCAGAGTCAGTATTCTTCCAGCAGTTTTCATCTTATTTTTCAGATTCCGGATGAGTGGGAAGGGTAGCGGCAGGAGTAGAGAGTCTGATTCTAATCAAAACCTACTGTTAACCATAAAATATCTCACCCTCTTTGAAAAAAGTCCTTTTAAGGACTTTGTGAAAGCCTTTAACCACACCACTACATGCTTCCCATCACTGATAATCACACCTGTTGATCATTATCTGCCAGAATCTGATAACATAAGAAAGTGAGATCTGGAATTCACAGGCGATTGAGAATGCCAGTGTAACAGGCTGATTTACAGCAGGTGCCTTAGTGACTCATGATGGACACCTGACTCTGCCAAAAATGTATTGCGCATAGGATCTTTTGTGGAAGCAACTCTCCTGCTGACAGTGATACCAGCTGCCAAAATGCACCATTAAGGAGTAAATCTAGCAGACTTCAGGTTACAACTTTCTATTGTTTGAAAAAGTTCAGTAACATAGGATAAGCTGGCTGCTTAAAACTACAGTACAATACCTGATTTCAAACAGATCAGAACTTTGCATTTTAATACTTCTCAAGTAGGCTGATGCATCTTGCAGCAGCACGTCTTCCCCTTCTTACAGGGCTTTAGCAAATAAATAGCAGATGGAGCCTCACAAAAGGAATTTAGCAGTTCAAGCTCCAAAGGTGTTGAAGTTGTAAGGATGGATAGAAGGGTAAAAAGCAGAACCAGCCTGATGTGGTAACAGCACAGCTGGTTTTAGAAGGGAAAATCCATCCAAGGCCTTCTTGAAGAACTGCACAGTGCCTTACGTAATGGGGCTTGAATCTCAGTTGTCCCTAGGAGCTACCACAATCCACTTGATTAATAGTTAATCATTAGCACAGTATACGTTAGTCTCATTTTATAGCTGCCCAAGTAATTCTGATTTAGTGAAGTAGTGTTGGAAATAGAAACATTACAGTTCATGCTAGCCTGAGGACAGCAGTGAAACATAGCCCACAGATCAAGAATAGCAAGTTGTTGTCTGAGATGGCATCAAATATACCTGTTAGTCAAGAGGCAGTAGAAAGGCAACCCTGGTATTTTGTCTTTTTAAGTATGAAGTAGCTGTCAAAGCTATCTTCAAGAGCCTTTTTTATGTGTGAATGTCAGTGTTATCTCAAAGC
Organism: Nestor notabilis; assembly: GCF_000696875.1. Taxonomy (NCBI): domain Eukaryota; kingdom Metazoa; phylum Chordata; class Aves; order Psittaciformes; family Psittacidae; genus Nestor; species Nestor notabilis. The sequence goes on along the minus strand of NW_009939366.1, from coordinate 3,104 downwards.
AAACTCTTGAGTCAGGCTGACTTTAATAGCATAGTCTTAGTTATAGGTTTGGAAATACGACCTTGTATGCCAGACTAGTTAGGTTGGGGATTCCCAGACTGCTTCTGTAGAATGTCTTGAGTGCATTTCGGCTCAAAACCAAGTGTGATCCCTTGGAATATTTATGTTCATGTTATTTATATTTATAGTTCTTCTATTATAATTATTACTGTTTAAATTGCAAGATAACTCTGAAGTTGGGATAAATTATTTCTGAAAAATACATAAAGCTTCTTTCTGCTTACAGGTGTTGAATTAACAGTAACTTGAATTAACGAGAACTAACTCCTCTACTTCAGGATTACATTGCCTGCAAAGAGCCAAAGTAAATGCAAAGAACGTAACAATGTTGCCCTCTTTGGTCTTCACTGTAGATCTTTTGGTCAGATATGGTTCCATAACACTGGACTTTAATAGACATTTATGGAAGGTCTGCATGTACACAGGTGTAGAACATGCTCAAGAGATATGGACTAGTGATAAAAAGATTTGTGGTGTGCAACTTAGAATACGTATTCAACCTTAGTAGCTTTTGGCACTAACAATTACCAAACGTAGATCTGTGTTACAGTTCAATACCTAAGTTGTTTTTCAAATATTCATATGAAAGGACAGTATAAAATTCCCTTCATAACAGACTAGGAGAAAAAAAGAACTAAATTCTGGAGGAGATCTTGCTTTTAAAATGACATGAGCTTTCCTCTTCACTTGCAATATTTATAAGTTTAGTTGTCAAATTGGTTTTGCTATGCAAATGTTGTTTACTTTTTGTCACTGTCACCTTTTGGTTCCTATCACTGTAAGTTAAGCACTTCAAATCAAACTTTGAAGCTTCTGAGTAAATGTTAAAAACATTTTCCACCCTAGAAAATCCAAGGCTCCACGCTACTAATTAGTGCTACTAATACATTTGTGGGATTTTTTTCTTTTTCAAATGGTGCCTGAAAAACATTTGGAAGTCCCTCCTATATTTCACCAATCAAAATCATCACGTATTTATCTTTTTGTATCATTGATCAAAAACACCATTATAAAAATAAAAACAGCAGCCCATCAAGTAAATTTAATTTAGCAACCATGTGTAGTAGACACTGTATCAACATGTAAAGACGCAGTTAGTTTTCGCCACAAAAATAAAAATAAAACCTCTGAGACAGGTTTCATATTCCCCTTTTCTCTTCTTATAGACATGCTAAAAATGGGAAGTAGATAACTTATTCCACTGACAAAAATAATCCTGGGCTAATAGAATTGCAAACTTCCTAAACCCACTCTCTTCTCAATATATGTCTGCTCCAGCACACTCATTTATTCACAGCAGGTAGGTATACATCTTCTGGCTTCAATTGTTTCTATTTTACAGTCAAAAAAAGACTGCATGCCACCTTGAAAAATGTACCTGAGTTTAGTCATAATGTGGGTATAAAAAACATTAGGACGTTCTTATTTCTTCTATGGACTCAGTAAAGTTACTGGTTTGTGGCTGTAATTTGGAAGTAATCTGTTGAAGCTAGTGGATCCACACAAGTCTGGTCTTTCAGTGGCTTATTACTTTCTGAACTATTTTTACCTGGACAAAGTGAACACAGGAAAATATGCAAATGAGAATTTTCTGTTCATTGGCAATTTGTATTCACTTGCTGTGCTTAGGAGAAAGAGATACGAGGAGCAGAGCAGCGGAGAAACAGACCCAGTACAATTCGATTTTCTGTTTTCTCCTGAAATGTACCAGCAAAAACCTGGTTAGAAAGAAAAATCATTCTGCCTAATAAGAGCTAGCAAGGAACATATGGCATGACATAGACTGTACACATTGAGACATCAGTCAACATGGCAAGAAGCTGAAGCAACATCCACAAATTACAACCTTAATTGCTAAAAATAATTAAACAGATTGGCAGACATTTTAAAAATCACACATGGGCATCCAGTAGCCATGGAAAGTGAGCAGGACTTAGTGATGTAAATAGTGATGCCATTTATCGTCCTAGATGCCTTCTCTATTATTTAAAATATCTTTATTTTAGAGTTTTAAATATATCTAAATTATCTTACGCCCAAGTTTGACTGGGATAACCTTCTCTAATGCATTCAATATTTTTAACTCATTCCTTTCTCTCACTGTGTCTCTGTATACTGTATTCAAATTTTAAATCAAGTGGACATTTATGTTGTTCCAAATTTTCCAAAAGTATCATAATTTACAGATGTCTGTAAAATTTCTCCTCATATCTTTCATCAGAAAAGTGAACATATTTAAATAAGAAGGAGTTCTGTGAAACTGTTGTTTTGTTTAAATAACTGGCTCATTCTTATAGATTGGAGAAATTATGGACAATATTGTGCACACTTCCCTGAAAAGACAGCATAATGCTATATATATATGCTAAGCCTTCAGCAGAAAAACACTACTAATTTACTAAAAAAGGTAAATACCCGAGTTTCAGTTTCCCAGTAAAACTTGTAGTTGCTGAATTAAATGTGAATGTCACTGTAAGTGGAAAAATAGAGTTGCATGACAACAGCAAAATAGAATGCTTGCCTTTTCCTTTGCAAAGAAACCCCACCAAATTACACTTGTTCATATTCATGGCCTCTCTTTCCTCCAACTCTTCATGAATATTCAGTAAACAACTTCTCTTCAAAAGAATATTCATTGTTACCAAAATCTCTGTAAACCCATGTGTGTAAGAGTATTTGCACTAGTATACTAGCATATTGAAGAATTCTTTTATTCTTTGTACAATAACTTCATTAACTGATTAAGAACATTCAGTTCAATGAGAAATAGAAAGATCCCTCTTCTAATTGGAAAGCTGAGGCCATCCAGCCAGAAAGAGCAACTATGCCACACGACTCAGAAATCATTACAAGAAATAAGTACCATAACCTGAATAATCAGTTGTGCAACCCACCTACCGAGAAATTCAGAACTATCCCATTAAAAAACCCAACCCGCAACCTGCTCGCAGACGATTCGGACACAGAAAAGGGCTCGGCTCTGTAGGGAACAGCCTTCACCAGCAAACCTGGCCCCATGCACCGCAAGGGGAACCGCACGGCTG
>NW_009939365.1:0-1931 GCF_000696875.1 Nestor notabilis | reverse complement strand
CCGCTCTCCATCAGTTCTGTAGCCCCATCATGGAAGACCACCAAATTGGTCTTCATTCTCACAGTCCCTGCATTTGCCTTCCAAGACTTGGGTGGTGTAGTCTGAGCATTTGCTAGTGAAGACAGAGGCAAAGATGTCATTAAGAACCTCAGCCTTCTCCAAATCCAGTCCTGCTCCTTCTGAACATAAAATCATAGAATGGTTAGGGTTGGGAAGGTCATTTAGTTCCAACCCCCTTGCTATGGGCAGGCAGACATTATAGTAGACCATGTCGCCCAAGGCTCTGTCCAACCTGGCCTTGAACATTTCCAGGGATGGAGCTTGTTGTTATTGTAAACAATTCACAGGTTAGCCAAAAAGAGCAAAAACTGTGGAATTATCACTGGAATAGTCTTGTGAACAACTCTTCAGCATCTGGGGAATGAATGAAAAACAACGATGAAAGCAAATAAGATGAAAATCTTAAAAACAGCATGAAGTTGTTTCTTGGGAAATTTTCTTCTATGAAGTACTAATTTTTATTAATAAAATATTAATATAGATCTGAGTAAAAATGGTTCTATCCAAGACTCGGCCATTTTAACATTTTGTATTCTCCCAGATGAGACATTTTTCCATTATGAATTTGATATTTTGCAAATTTGAAGGATATTGCATGGCAATTTTGATTTTTATTTGGAAGAAATGAAGGTATTTATTATCAGTTTAAATTTCCTTGAAAGACTTTTTGGATGTCTGGAGCAAACCGAACCTGTTCATTCACAGACCTCACACAAACATCAAAATTCACTTTGTGATTATGATGACTTGTATCTTAAGAGCTATGGTTTAAATATGAGATAATTCTTGGATAAAGTTATTAATTATTAGAGAAATATGCAGCTATTCAATAGGCTCTTATTCTCACAAAATGGAGGACCTTGACAAGGTATCAAGATTCTTGGTATCTTGGTATATACCAGGATATATACTTGGTATAGGTGTACCTTTGCACATCTACCAATACGTATGGACCTTGGCCAAGGTATCTTGAAATCACTGATATGTTGCAAATGAGTTTGAGAATTAGAGAGTTACCACATTTTTTCAGAAGACCATTTGTTTATCCCTCAGGCAAGAGATTTTTGCAGGAGGTTTTCATACTGTTGCCCTGATTGTGTTGACTCACACTCTCCAAAGTAGTTCAATATTCCTTATTTTTCATTTTTCACTTTGTTTTTATTGGGTAGCTCAGCTTCCTTTACAACTAGATTAAATCTTATCTTCGCATTAAGAGGGAAGTAGGGGACTGGCTGAACAGTTAAATGAGGTGTCATACATCTGTATGTGATCGAAGGGTGAGTGAATATATGGGCTACAACATTCTGTAAAACATTCTGATCTGACATTGCAAAACATGAATGTCCCCCCAGAATTTCTCAAGAGATGCTTAGTTTTTATAATGTGTAATTTAGCCTTCCATGTGGTGGCTTGTGACTTTTAAACTGTAAACCCAGTTAGAGATCATTCTTCCCTCAATCTCTTTATTCACAGACATTCTAGGGAAACCCTTCATTTCAAGATTCCCAGAGATTGATTGGAAACCAAAATCCATATTCAAACTTCATACTAGTTTAACAAACTATTTAAGGGGATTTTAATCTCTCCAATAGCTAAGGCTACTGTGGCATGTGGTCTGCTTTATGTTATGATAATGGTTGTATAGTCCATTAGATGAGGACTGCATGAGCCCTGCTACTACAGAGCCAGTTTTAGATCAGAAGGACATAGTATTACTTTTTCCACATGCACAGTGAATAAATGATGACTTGCATTGAAGTCACCAAGTATATTGCTCATGAACTCATTCTTATCTGGCCATTTCAATATTTCAATTATGAAACACTTGGAAGAAATTCCAATGCTCTCATTCTACTTTTTAAAAAAAAAAA
>NW_009939364.1:1641-3273 GCF_000696875.1 Nestor notabilis | reverse complement strand
CACTTGTCTTGGTTAAACTTCATAAGGTTGGTGTCAACGCACCTCACAAGCGTGTCCAGGTCCCTCTGGATCCCATCCCTTCCCTCCAGTGCATCAACCGAGCCACACAGCTTTGGTGTCGTCGGCAAACTTACTGAGGGCGCATCAATCCCACTGTTCATGTCACCGACAAAGATGTTGAACAAGACAGGTCCCAACACCAATCCCTGAGGGACACCACTCGTTACTGGTCTCCAACTGGACACTGAACCGTTGACCACAACTCTTTGTGTGCGGCCATCCAGCCAGTTCTTTATCCACTGAGTGATTCATCCATCAAATTGATGTTTCTCCAATTTAGAGACAAGGATGTTGTGTGGGACAGTGTCAAACGCTTTGCACAAGTCCAGGTGGATGATGTCAACTGCTCTGCTCCTGTCCATCGGTTCTGTAGCCCCATCATAGAAGGCCACCAAATTGGTCAGGTAGGATTTCCCCCTAGTGAAACCATGCTGGCTGTCACCAACCACCTCGTTGTTTTTCATGGGCCTCAGCATGATTTCCAGGAGAATCTGCTCCAAGATTTTGCCAGGCACAGAGGTGAGACTGACTGGTCTGTAGTTCCCTGGGACTTCCATTCACCTGACTGCCATGATTTTTCAAGTATGACGGACAATGGCTTAGCAACTTCATTCACTGAAGGACAATGTTGGTCTTTGCCTTGAGATCCTTCTTCCCTTTCTGCTTAGAGTGAGCTCCTTCTGGAACATTCCTGGCATAAGAATCACCTTTTCATCTCTATAGACCCAAGATCTGAATTGTCCATTTCCATAATTAATTTTAAAGATACATTGGCATTTTCACTTCCCAGCCCTTACAGTCCATGGGCAACTCATAAGTATCAGAGTACTTTCCACATTGCTGTTGTTGAATTCTTATGCAAGATCAGTGGTTTCACAGCCATCCCACTGGTTCTGTGTAAGTTCCCAGCTGCGGGTGAGTCAGACTCTGCGGTGGTGGATGTTCCCTCAGTGGCAGGAGGGTTTCCTGGTTCCCACTTCCAGTCTGGCTGCAGCTTTTAGGTGGGAGTGATGCACTCAAGTTGATTTTTCCTTCATCTTTACTGCTGAGAAGGTTAGGAATAACAGAAATGGTGCCTCCTCCCAAGGAAATGTTATATTTTGGTTTGTGTACTTTCCCCCAAACGCTAATTCCCTGGATTGGAGGGGTGCAGAGCCCCTTCCAGAGGTACTGGGTTATTAGCTGTGCCTGGGCCTGACTGGATTTTAATAATTTCTGAACCTGTAAAACATACCCAGCCACATCTTTATTTCCTGCTAATAAAATGAGTATTTCATAGGGAGGCAGTTTTCTTGTTTGTTGAGGTCTTTATTAAATATTAATGAAGGCTACATAGTGGCTGCAGGACACAGGCACCTATTTGGCTGCAGCATAAATTCCTGGTGAAGCAATTTTTAGCACTGTCTGGGCTAGTGCAGCAGTCCTAAAATGCCCTACATGGTGATGCATTTTTGCTGTGGGGATTGGGTATTGCTTCAGTAAAATAAGAAGGTTTTCCATACCTGCTCTCCATATTCTCTGCAAACTTTTGGTCACTTCATACCTCTTCATAGAGTCAATTTCTTCAGCAGG
>NW_009939364.1:0-1610 GCF_000696875.1 Nestor notabilis | reverse complement strand
CAAATGCATCTTTTCTGGAGCAGGCAACACCAGTTCACACTGCTGGGTGTTTGTGGTTCATATGGCTGTTGTGCTGCAGCTTTTGTGGCAGTATCTGTGAGAGTATTCCTTATCTCTTCTTTTGTGCTCCTGCTGGCATGAGTGGATGAATGATAGCAAGTTTCTCCAGAATTGTAAAGCTTTTAAGTTCAGTACGTTGAGAAGCATTTCATGTTTCACTTTCACCAGAAGTATAAACCCACACAGCTTCCGTAACTGCCCAGTAGCATGGCATACTCCAAATGCATATCGAGAATCAGTGTATTTACACTCATTTCTTTGGCCAGCTGACAGGCCCTTGTCAATACAACTAATTCCACTGCTTGCACACTCCGCTTCAGCCTGAGTGTGAAGTCTCCACTACTCCATTCACTAGTTATTGAATAACCCATAACACAGTTGCTGCCCATAAAATACAAGGACCCATCTACATACAGTTCCAGCTTGTGGTCTAGAAATGGCACATCTATTAAATCTCCTCAAGCCTTTTCAGCTTCACAGGTTGTTAGTACACTATTGTGATATAGTTTCTTCCCCCAGTAAAGGGAGTAGAATAACAATGGGTTCAGTGTATTACACTGCTTAAGTGTGATGTTTGCCATCGTTAGGAGAATCAGCTTATAGGGAATGTGTTTGCTGTGGTGACATTCCCCGTGTAACTTGTACCATCACAGGATGTCCAAGCACTTGATTTTTTCACTCCTTTCAAGCAGGAGTGCTGCATCAGCAGTCACACAGAGGCAGGAAACAGGTCCTTGAGCTACCACATCTGGCTGACTTGAATGAGTTGCAATTAGATGTTGTTGTTCCACAAAGGCTTTGAGTTATCCCTGAGGATGGGGGGAGGGGGGAATGTTTTTTTGGATTTTAGTAAGGCTTTTGATACAGTCGCTCAGAGCATCCTTCTGGACATCCTTCATGTCCAACTGTGACATGAGCAGGTACACGCTGTGCTGGATGAAGAACCGGCTGAACCTCTAAACCCCAATGTCCTCAGTGTTTCTCCGGGGGAGCAGCAGCACCTTCTGGCCCAGGATTCCAGCACAGCAGCTCCTCCAGCTCCGAGCACGTCACCGATGCACTGACACGTGTAGCACAGCTCAGATGTGCAGCCAAGCTGCCCATGTGCCAGGCTGGCTGCGGCGCCATGCTCCAAGATTCCCTTCCAAGCAGACAGGAATTCAAACTCCTGGTCTCAGCATGGCCACGTTAGTGACAGAGCAAGAGATGTGCTTGGTGACACAGCATCTATCCCCACCCAGAAGTCCCGATAGAACAGTTAACTAAGCACATGTGGCCGTGCAGGCTGCGGACTGCTCCCTCAGACCCTCTGAACAAAATGAGGCTGGGCCAGCGCTTGTGCCACCCACAAACTTCAACTGCCACCACGAGGTGCCATCCTGGGTCCCGGGTGAAAGAGAGAGACAAACGGAGCGGGACAAAGCCCTTGGGTCTCTGCGGCAGCATCGAAACCCCTGGGTTCACCTCTCAGAAGCACACTTCCAGCCGGGAACGGCTTCAGGGCAGGAACACTGGCCAAGAGACTGCCCGCCCCACTCCTCCCCTGCTCC
>NW_009939363.1:5705-5931 GCF_000696875.1 Nestor notabilis | reverse complement strand
TCCATCAGTTCTGTAGCCCCACCATAGAAGGACACAAAATTGGTCAAGCAGGATTTCCCCTTAGTGAAACCACACTGTCTGTCACCAGCCACCTCATTGTTTTTCATGTGTCTCAGCATGCTTTCCAGGAGAATCTGCTCCAAGATTTCACCAGGCACAAAGGTGATACTGACTGGTCTGTAGTTCCCCGGGTCTTCCACCTTCCCCTTCTTGAAAATGGGGTTAT
>NW_009939363.1:0-5587 GCF_000696875.1 Nestor notabilis | reverse complement strand
CCTGTGGACTTATGCATGTTCAGGTTCTTAAGGTGGTCTCGAACCTGATCCTCTGCTACGGTGCGCCTGAGGCCTTCATTCTCATAGTCCCTGCATTTGCCAGACTACAATGAAAGTATTTAATATTTTAAAAGTAATTTTTTTTTTAATAGAAATGCAATTTTGTTAAGCAGTTAGTATCTTATCTGTTACAGATCACATGCATGCTCTGTGCCATATATTTTTTTTTAGTTTATTACACTGTTGCATTTATTTCTGCTTGTAGAAAATTCTTCACTTAGGAGGCAGGAATTCACTTCCAAAGAAACAATCCATGTCAGTTCCCATCAGTGCACAAACTGATAGCAGACTCGTAGAGTAGATATACACAGCTGTAGGAGCTCTGCCTTAACATTAATTTTGATGAAGTCTGAAACCATTAAACTTTTTTTTGTTAATGGAACAAGAAACCTGAGACTGCCTATTTTTGTCAACAGGTGGAATCTTATAAAGGCAGTCATCTTTCATTGAAATCAGGGTGAAGATTTCTCGTTACTTTAATTAGGGCTGAATTGGGTCTCAGATTATCCTGCATGCATACCATGCAACTTGTGAAATCTTCGGGGCCAAATTCATATGCTTTCAGCTTTGTGCTATACTTGAACAACTTCTATTTGCTAGTGCTGCCTGAACCTGAAAAGGCTGTTTCTGGGTGTTATTATGGGAGCTCAAATTTCATTATTCTCACAGCCAAAAATAAGAAGAATTCTGAATAGAATAAAAATTATCTGCTGTTGTGATTTACTGGTATCAAAACATGCAATTTATTATTTCAATAATATCATCTTAGATAATTGTGTTCCAGAATGAGGAGAATAAGCATTTCACACTCATTCATTCCATGTGTATGCTGTGGTATTTACAGATGTTCAAAGTGTGTTACTACTAGCTCAGATAGTGCTATTTGCTCAGACTTTTCAGTGTATTAACTGTTAACATTTTCCTTTTTTTTGGTCTTAGCTCAGTAAGTAGAAGATATTCCACTGCTTCTTTTTACTAAAATTTAAATTCAGTGTTCGTCTTACCTGCTTGAAATAGCAATAAATGGCAATAGTTCACAAAATATGTTTAATTCCTAAAATTCCAAACAATAAATTATTTTTTCTGGTTTATTTACTAATATTTTGTTTTAATTTCTTTCCTGGGCTCAAGAATTATCACTGAAATCTGATCATATTTTGGACTGAATCTTAATCCATGAATACATAAAAATGTGCTAAACTACTGGTTAAATAGCAAGTCTACATCAGAAAATGCTCAGCCAGAAGTAAGCAGCCCAGGTCTATGTTCTTGTTTCATTCCCTAACACAAGAATAATACAAAACCTCATTTAGTAGGAAACATAAAAAAAAAACCAAGTTAACCACATCACTGATGAAAATGCTCCAGTGCATTTTCTTTCACAGAGATGATTTTTTAGAATTTCTCTATGTTGAAGATATTTTATATATCTGTAAAAAAAAACCCAAAGCAGAAGAAAGGTTTTCCATCTTTGAATCACTGAAAGCATAGTCTTATAACCCATAGTCTTAATTTTCCATTTACTGTCCCCAAGTAATTCAGGCTGTGTGGGACCTCAGGAGATCTTTAGTCAAACCTCCTAATCAAAGAAGGTGAGCTGAGAGGTCTGATCAGATTGCTGAAGGCTGTATCCAGTAGGGTTTTGAAAACCACTGAAGACAAAGACTGCACAGCTTGTACCAATGCTTAACCAGTACACCAGTACACCACCTCAAAGGTGGTTTGGTCTTTAATTAAAATACTTAGTTTTCACTACCAAATTAAAAACTATATAAGAGTGAAGTGTATCGGAACATGATTATAATTAGGGTGTTTCTGCTGCACCAGTCTGATGACTTGATACATCACTTCATACTTGTTCACATAATATGATTTATATAACCTTGCTGACTTAGTGAGGTACAGTTTCTTGGAAGGAGCTCAGCCATGAGAGACATGAAGTATTAAAGATTGCTATTCTTCTTTTGTGTGTTGAGAAAATTCTTATCCTCAAAAGAATTAAAATCAGATATTAGTAATCTGATTTTTTCTGTAGACCTTGTCCTGAGCTCAGCTACAGCAGTCATTTTTTCTCCTTCTTAGTAGCTGGTGCAGTGCTGTGGTTTTGAATTTCAGTCTGGGAACAACGCTGATAACACCAATGTTTTTAGTTGCTGCTAAGTAATGTTTACTCTGACCAAGGACTTTCGCAGTCTCATGCTCTGCCAGGGAGGAGGGGAAACCAAGAGGAAGCAGAGACAAGATACCAGACCCAAACTGGCCAAAGGGGTGTTCCATACCACAGCACGTCATGCCCAGTATATAAACTGGGGGGAATTAGCTGGAAGGGGTGGATCACTGCTTGGGTCAGGCTGGGTATCAGTGGGTATTGGTGGGTGGTGAGCAATTGTATCCTCTCCCCTTGTTATTCCTCTTATCATTATTATTGTTAGCAGTAGTGGTTTTGTATTATACCTTAGTTACTGGACTGCTCCTATCTCAATCTGTGGGAGTTGTTACATTCTTTTGATTCTCCTCCCCATCCCTCCAGGAGCAGGGGAAGGAAGAAGGGGGAAGAGTGAGTGAGTGGCTGCATGATTCCAAGTTACCGGCTGGGCTTGAACCACGACAACCACTATAAAGAAAAGTATATATGTAACTTGCTGATTGGTGGGGTTTTGTAATTGCAGAATATTAGTAGGGAAGCCAAAAGCAAGTTTTATACCTCATTGTTTCAGTAATTACACTCTACACTGATATTTGACAGTGATCAGAATTTTGTTACCATATGTTACCATTCAGTGCATGATTCCATCTCCAAATCTCCTTCACCCTTTTGCTTTTTCACTTTTTCTGCAGTGTCTCATCAAGCCATATGAACCATGTGGCTCTAAGAATTATTCCTGAAGAGATCTCTCTCTGGTACTAGACCTTTGAATACCAGACATAAGCCTTCGTGACACTCTTGTTACTTTAGGAGTCTGGTTTGCAAATGTCAGCTCTCACCGTTTATCATCTGAGCAAGTGAAGAGACATTAAAACTATATAAATTGTGGTTTTAACTTATCTGTGAACTTAAACAAGATGTAAGTTCACTTTGTTGTTGTTTGAGGCTAGCTGCAGTAGAGTGCTGTAGATGAATACACTGAAAAAAGCAGCTGTGCAAACATATCATGCAAATATATTGTGTTGTTTACATAGTCCTCCATTTATGACTTCTTGTAAGTGTGAATATTGATCCAGATTTATGCAGAAGTCAAGACCAGTCAAATAATCTGGAGAGTTAGAACCAGTCATTACACAATTTCTGTTAGTGCCTGACCACAGAAATTAACATGGTTTGATTAGATTTGCCTGATGGGTTCCTAAGGTTCCTTCTAAAAAGCTTAGATAATTTTCTAAAATGGAAAATCAAATCTAAAATTAGGGGTTTTTTGCATAATAATGGCATTTTCTTAACCTTTAAACTGTGTGTTTCACAGAACAAGAGTGAAAAGAGTTTGTTATTTTCAGTACATTGTGTTTGCTCAGATGCTATCTTCATAAAAAGAAACAAGGAAAAGAGGGAAAAAATGTGGCTGCGATGGGTAGCAATGGAATTACAAAAAAAACCCCACCCATAAACCAAAGAAACAACAAATTGTTTAAACATTTTTTTAAAATTATGAAAGCTATTTTTAAATATTAAGGAATGATATTTCTTACAGAAATCACAATTAATTTTAAAATATTCAGTATAAATACTCTTTTGCTTTCACACTAATGATACCTGACCAGTTGTCTTTTTTGGAATATATAAGGTAAAACAGAGAGTTTGGAAAAAATAAGTTTATTTTCTATTTCACATCATCTCATGCAGTATTATGACTGCTACCAGAATCATTTCCGTTTCGGAAAACATTATCTAAAATATCTGATTAGAGTTACTTTCATAGAATGGAAATGAAAAGGTCCTGATTCACCACGATCTTTATCTATCCATTGTATCTGCGTTTTCTCACTGAAAAATTAAAATTGAGGAAGTTTGTAGCTAAGGAATTACAAATGCTGAATTTCAGGTGAATTAGACTCCTTAATGGTCACTTTGATTGTAATTTTTTTTAACCTGTCTTCTTACCACCAGAACTTGATCAGAAACATGAGGGATACCAAAAAGTACAGGTTACCCACGTGCTCAGTGTGATATTTGTACTATCTTTCATTGTGTGCTAGAAGATGCTGTCCAGGCAGGTGTGGAGTCTCCATCGTTGGAGATTCGAACGCTGTCTGGACATAGTCCTGGACAGCCGGCTCCAGGTGAGCCTGTTTGAGCAAGGAGCTGGACTAGATGACCTCTAGAGTGATGCACTACTGTGTGTACACACTGCTTAGTGATATACTACTGTGATATACCACTTGTACATCAATGTGACTCCACTGAAAGGAGTGGAATTATAACAGAGAAAACCCAGATACAAACAGTAAGAAAGGCCTCAATGTTCATAATAGGAAATTTATTCATAGCTTACGTCTTTAATAATTGATTGTTACTCAGAACAAATATCACACTGAAGACACTGTGGAAGGAATAAGATCTTCTGGCTTTGACTTTGTTGGATTTTCTTTGTAAATATTAGATTAAAACTCTATAATATTTGCTGTTAATTTTATTTAGAAGTTATAATCACTCCAAGGAAAACCCCAATGCTTATGAACAACAGAATCTTTTTTTCTCACTACGTAGAGTGAAATAATAGCTACAAAGAAAGCTTAAAATTGTTTTTTCTCTCTGTGTTTCACATGTGTTCCCATAGCCGTCTTTCAATCATTCTGTTTAACATAGCTTGCTAGAAATGCAGGCTTTTATTCTTATGACTTCCTTCTTGAAAATTACATATTGTTCTCTTACTATTTTCCACTTTAGTCAAAAAACATGTTCACCTATAATAATAAAAGCATCCATCTAATTAATTTTTAATCTTCCAAAAATTACTGATCCTTTTTTTCTCTGGGACTTTTGTCTCTGTGAATGAATGAGCAAATTATATTTCATTTAAGCTACTACCAGACACTATATCTGTTAATCCAACCAGCCAACTCAGTCTGTTGGCAAAGTGAGAACATTTCTTTGAAAGTCTGAAGATAGAACATGTGGCAATTATAGAAGCCTAAGAAAGGTCTATCAATTACTAAATCCAAGGATCTGTGATCCCCTGAAAGCATGTAACCTATGTAGCAAATTGGGCCTTATATGTGAAAAAAAAAAAGGTGAAGGAAATTTATATATAATGTACAAAAGCTCTATGGCTTCATATAAACAATATGAAGAAATGTGAATTAAAGGTCTACATTTTTGTGGATGGTAGATATGTAACACTAATTTCTATAAGAATCCCCAAAATTGTCTAACACTGAGGTATATTAATTTTATTTTTTTTAACTATTTTTTTTGCCCCCCCCTCGAAAATATAGGGGGATGTGATGGATGAAAGAAGAAAAACAACTATCTTGATATTAAAGCCTTTTTATTATCTCATTTTATTGTAATGAAATACATAAAATAAAATAA
>NW_009939362.1:0-16733 GCF_000696875.1 Nestor notabilis | reverse complement strand
GCTGGGCTTAAACCACGACACTCTTATAAAATCTTTCCCTGGAAGCAACTGCATATTCATTAGGATATCAAATAAATGGCTTTTGCTACTGTTGCTTTCTTTATCTAAGGAGCTAGAACAAACAATACCAGCAAATCGGATCTTCTCACAGTATAAATTACACCTATGTTAGAAAGACATGCTCAATTACCCTCAGATCTTGTCATAGTTGTTTGAATTCTACAGGCTTTGATTATTGCTATCTTCATATACAACCAGTAAAGCAAAGGAATAAATCAGTTGCGTGCGAAGGATTATAAATTATACATGCTTTGGTAGCACACGAAGGAAAGCTTGTTTTGTGTCTATTAGGGTGATTATCTAACTCTGTAGTTCTTTGTAGCAAATGTCTAATTATATAAAAGCCAGATTTTCTTCAATACTCCCCACTAATATATTACATGCATGTATCAGCAGCTTGTACTGAAGATGAATCAAGATAATCAGAACAGGCAACACACTAGATCAACTTACTGGAACATTACCACATTTGACTGAGGCCTCATGATGATTTATATCTCAAAGGTAACAAGGAGGCAGCCAAATAGAGATTGTATTTGCTAAAGAGTGAGTGCCATGTTTGTGCCTGATGGCCCCTAGAGTATGTTTCTGTTTCTAAGTCTCTGACATGCTGGAAATAATGATAAAAGGCTGAAAGTCATTATAAGAAATCTACTTTTTTTAAAACACATAATTTTGCGATATTTAGGTTTGCAATAATAGGACTAATTTGTCAGTATAAATCTTTTTTAAACCATATTGCTTACACTAAAAAAGGACAACAGAATATATACTACAGTTTCAGTTATTTGAACTGCCATGCAAATAGTGAGGATCTGCTATTAGTCATCCTGTGAATTCCGCCTCACTTGGACAAGTTCAGATTAATTACTCTTTAAAACTTTTAGCAGGTACCTATTGAAATATTTCATTCTAAATCTTCAGATATGCTTTTTAATAGAAACTTTTCCTTATGTTTCATTATTACAGGCATTTTTGTGTGTATGCTAATTTGCATTTTTAAAATTGCGCCCTGAGGAATTCAATTCTAATAAGAGGCCTGGAGCAGTTCCTGGTTCTTGATCCTGCTGTTGGCCTGAGAGGACAATTTTCATTCTGCTGCACCCTGCTTTGCTCCTGCAAAGGAGACGTTCCTTTTCCATGGTATGCTACAGAAATATAATAGGAATAAAAACCTTAATCAGATTGTACAACCATTCAGTGCAAGCCTCCAACTATTTCACACAGATCCCCGAGTTACAAGGCACTTGGCAACTTTTTATAAGATTGTGCCTACACCAGAAGGTGTACAGTGATTTGAGATGGTTCTGCTTGGACGACTCAAGGAAGTGTAGAAATGAGTATGTGCTGGAATACATATCCTCTCTCTGTGGCTGGAATGAGTCAGCTGTAGGTGAATGAGGTAGCTGGCTGAGCAGTATAGCTGCCCGGCAAAGGCAAGATGTTTTAGCTCAAATGCATTTTCTTCAAATGAACCTGCATTGTTTCTAGATCTGAATTTAGTCCCACAAAGAGCTGCACTATGCCATACAGATTTGTCAACTACATCTCTTCTAGCTCAGGGACTGCTGATCTTTATTAGTTATTTTTCAGTGCAGATATACTTTACAAGGAATCATGAGTATTTTCTGCTTTTCTCACTCACAAGCCTAGCTTAAACTTTTGTCAAATACTGTTGTTTCTTCAGAAATGCTGACCTTCTCAATGCACCAGAATGCAAACAGGCACTTACACATCTGTCTACTTTGAGTAAGGATATGTTTGGTTCAATTTTGAACACCAGAAGACACTTCCTTTCATATGTCATCACCCTAGTTTAAGTTTCCTCTATATGTCATACATGAGAGGTACTGAGATCATGACAGGCACAGAGGAGGAAGAATGGTATAGAATGATCCTTGTAACAATATCTCTGTTGCTCTCACAGTAATACAGGTTGTTTACTATTATGTAATGACTTTGCAAGCACTGTATCATGGAATTGCATCTAAAGGATTCATAGCTGTCTCTGTTTTTTTAAGCTTTTTCCATCAAGACATTAATGTGCAGTATGAGTAAACTTTTATCCTGGCAATCTCTTTACAAGAGATTATTAAAATAGATTACATTTTATAGCCTTACTGAAGAAACCACTTCTGTTTTTGTAAAAGTTTGCATATGTGAGATTGCATCCTTCTCATAGAGAAACAAATGATTTGGTTTTGTTCTCTACCCAGTCATTTTCAATAGATTCTTCTTCTTTTAAAAGTAAGTCAGTAAAATCTTCGTACAGATTCCCTTTTTTTTTTAAATAAAACCTTCAACAGCATAATAAATTGGCAAGTAGGGTTTAAATGTAACCTGTGTCAGAAGTACTGGAAACTTACAGAAGGTCAACATAATGTTGAAAAGAAAAATAAACAGAAAACTAGTACTTCAAACACCAGGATCTGAGAAGGAGAATTTAGGACAGAAAAGACAGAAAAGCAAAGAAGTTGTTTGGACTTTCTTAAGCAAAAAAAAAGAAAATAGAAGAAACCAAACTCCTTGTTTTCCAATATCTTTTCGGTATCTTTTAAATTCTTATTGGCTCTTCCAGGCAGCAGAAAATTTTTGTCCTTTGTAAATTAAATTCACTAGTGAATTTAATTCGGTTGGTCATGAAGCTGAACCAGCCTCAGGAAGGAAAACACAGATTGTGTTCTGAAATGTACGTTTCCTCCTTCAGATTACATGGGAACTACTGCCTACTCTGTCACATTTGATGAAATGGAATAGATCTGAAATGAGGAAAAATCTTCTTCTGTGAGAGCCAAATTATATGCCAGAGTAGTGAGGTAGTTTCAAAATTATTTCCTTCCCTTTTAAGGGTTCTAGCATCAGTTTTTTAATAAAGGACCATATGCATAAACTCCCATCCCAAGCACTGTAAATGCAGCCTCAAAAAAGATGTTATCCTGCATCAATTCCCTCCTAATGGGTTAGTTCTTACATGTGTGTTCTGTCCCTCAATAGACATTCATGCACAGATGTTCCCAAGTGGAGTTTTAACTTTCTCTCTTCAAGAAGTCTGGAATTTTGTAAAATGTCCATTGCAAGCATCAGCTTATTTTCTATATCAAAATAACATTTCAAAGATAGCCAGTTGCTGATCACAGTTTTTGATCTCATCATGACTTCTCTCCTCTGGCAAGTGTATGTCGTGTTGATGTGACTTTGGTAAGAATATCCACAATTTAAAGGGCGCTGGAAACTACTTCTATTTCTCCTCTTCCTATCTTGGTATCTGACTCTTGAGTCTTGCAGGAACCAAGTCATAAGGAGGGTTAGAAACTTATTGGCTTAAAGATTTTGGCAGAGAGTTCCAATGTAGGCTTTTTAGTCACATGATGAAAAAAAGCATAAGACAGCTAAGTACAAAGAAATTGTGAAATGATTTGTCTGATCTTGAAGAGGAAGGAAGAAAAGTTTTTTACAGATTAACATAATACATGAACAAGTATATAAGCATTGCTGTCCCAGTGGAACTACACATCATTAGACATTTGTCTTCTTTCTTCTGTTTTCAGTTCCATCTTTTCTTTTTTTTTTTTTTTTTTTTTTAATTCCTCCTCAGTTTAACCTTTTGTCTGGTTTTATATCAGTTCTGATTAGGAAATTTTACATTCCTTTTTGATTCCATCAAATAACTTTCTATAGAATATAAAATTTCAGTGACTGTGGTTTCCTCTAGTAACTGCTACAACAGTGTCTTTGAAAATGGTAGATAATTGTTAATGTTTTTATGCATTACTTGTCCTCAACTTTGTTATTTATGTTAATTGACTTCATTTCAGGATGATTAGCTATTTACATGTTCCTTTTTTCTCAGTGAGAGTCAGTGTGTAATTTATAAGAAAATACATACAGCTTTAGTTTATTCTTCAATATTTGTAGTTACATTTTTAAATTTAAAATAAGACCAGACTGCATATTGTTAGCCCTTTCCTGAATACTTTACATCAAGTAATTATTATGCAGTCTCTGTCCTAATTTAAAGCATCTGCTTGACAGACTATTTCTTTTTATGGAGGTAGGTATGACCGCAAGGGCAAGTGGAGTGATTTGTCCAAGGTGACTAAGCAATCTAGAGCAGCAGAGTCACAAAGGTAACAAAAGTCCTCTGAGACATGTGATACTTCATCTATTGATGTGCTCAGCCTTTTTGCTAGAGCAAATTGCTGTTACTTATGCTTTTTGCTGCTCTACAGAACCAGTGTAGCTCTCAGGGAATGATCCAGGCTTGGCTCCAGCTGGCACATCGTCAACCAAACTCCTTACAGCAGTCAGATTGCATGGTCTTTGTGTGAGCCAGAGAAAACCCAGCTTCACTTTCAGAGTCTAGGATGAGTTTGAGAATGGAACAGTTAGAGGGAAATACCACAGCTTTTTTACATTTACACAGAGAACTGAGCAGCTGTAATATGAAAAACATTGAGAGACAATAAACAAGAAAATCTTCTTTTTTTTATTAATTTATTTTTTTTTTTTTTTGTTTAATGCAGCTGGTTATCAGGGTAAAACCCCACTTTAAGGATTGTAACAGCCCTGGTTTGACTACATGTACTTATCTCCCCTTTCCAGCCTACTAACTCCACACATGATAAATGAAATCCTCAAGATGTCAATGGATACATGCCAAAAAAGCTTTAAAACTCTTTAACTGTATTTCTAATAATATTTCACTAAAACAAAGAAAGAAACAAAACTACAGTCTACTTTTCATAATATCTGTTGTTTGCTTAGAGCCAAGCCAAATATTTTTGGAGATAGTTTATCTGACAAATTTAGCTCTTGTGTATCATTCATGGAAAGACTGCATTTTTAATCATTTGTTTACTATTCAGAACTGACTGAATTTTTTATAAGAATAAATGCAAAACTGTGGATTACGACAGCTGCCAAGTCCAAATGTCCAATGATCTTTTAAATCATTAGGTTCTAAGGTGATGAGAGGGAAGAACAAAACATTTTTGTTCTGGTTTTCCTTTTAGTTTTGACTTTTCAGGGTTAACGATAACGATGTTTGTAAAATTTCCCCCAAACTGTAAAGATTAAATAATTTTTTTTTTAAATTTATACACACTTAGTTATGTATGGATATGAGATATATGTTATTTTATTTAAATATATGTAAATATATTAGGGTAAAAGATCTAATGAAATATGAGAAAGTTTCATCTCTACTTGTTTTCAAAGTAAGGAATTTAAAACATTAAATACTAAGTGTTAGAAAAAACCACAGATGTTGGCAATTTAGAGGCCATCATAAACAATTACATTTATTATTCTCTTATCAGTCATCAGTCATTGATCAGCTTAGTGCAATCACAGTTTTTTTTCTAGATACCTGTTACAGCAATAGAGGGCAGTTGTAAGCAGTCAACTGGATTCCAAATAGGGAAGGAAGAGTGGGTTTGGTTTGTTGTTTTTTTATCTACATTGTATATTAAGCATCTGTTCGGACATCTTTAGGTCATGTGTCCCCCATCAGACCTGTGTCCTATTGGCAGAAATGAACCAATTTAATCTAGACAGGCTTGGGCAAACACTTATTTTGTCAAACTAGCCAGAATACCGGATATCAGATTTATGTCAACTTTTATGTTTTTTATGTTCCATGTGGGAGAACAGACAAAGCTTAATCTGGAATGAAGCTGGTGATAAAAACTTAATTCATTGGGGTGTTTGAACATATCTGAAACGGCAGAATACAAGTGATGCGGACTGACATTTTGCATCATTTAACCACGCTGCTTTTGATCTATCACCAGAAGCCAGGCAAGAAGTTTAACATATTGTCACATGGCCAGATACAGCTCTGGATGAGATAGTTGGAGGGCTGGAGGCAACCTAGCCAGCTCTGTGCATCTGTACCAGCATCGCACTGATAACACTATCTCACTTCTGGGCACCTAGTATTTCAGTTTGACACATCACTATGATGTGTGGACATGCAGTATTCTGGGATAACTTGATTTTGGCTGCATGCTAACAAAAGAATATGAGATTTTACTTTGGTCTCTCAGACTATCTTTCCTCATAGCTGAAACACAGATTTTTGTCATTTTCGATTTGGGTGCTGTCTTTAGGCAGAACATTCTGAGCATATAAAATAAACTTAGGACAAGATCTGCTTTACTTTTTTCTATTCTTTTCAACTAAAGGGGTTACACACTCTACTGTGTTAAAGAAAAATAGAACATCAAACCAACACATTCTTCTTTGTACAACCCCCACAAAAAAGCATGCTTGTTTTATTAGTGAAATGCTAACAATTAGTTGTCATGAGCATTGCTAACATCTGTAACTGATCTTATATTTCAAATGATCCTCAGAAACTATGCTATCTCTCTGCAGATAAAATAACTAAGCAAAGATAAATAGTGATTATACTTAAAAGCTACAGTTACCCAGTAAGAGAAAGGAAATAATACCTGATATTTCAATGATTTATCAAAAGCCTTAAGTATTTAATACTTATTGGCTGACATAAACAATCAATACCTAATTAAAATCACTTCAGGCAATTTATTGCAGGCATCCGCACAGAACACAATGAACATTTTTAAAAAAAGTTGGCTTGAGAACACTTTATGAACAGAAACCTCAAGTTTTATTAGATAATATATTAACTTTTTTTTTTTTAATCTGCTTCTCACTGTCACTGGAAATTTTATTGTATCTGTGAAAAGGTGGGGGGGGGGAATCACAGCCTCTACCTTACACTTTAACTGTTCATAACTTCCTGCACCTAGTGTATTTGGTTACTCATAAAGATCTCTGCAACTCTCCATGAGTATTTTGCAACACAAATTTGAAGTAGCGCTCTTGTTCAGGGCTAAAACCTGGAAGTTAGAGCCACGAACAAAAAAGGGTAAGGAATACAATAGTCATTCTTCAGATATCATCAGGAGAGCAGAACCTTGGTTTTAATATGCAGCTCATGTATAAATTTACCAACAATCTCTGCCTCATCCTCCTCCCCAGTGACTGACTTTCTGAATTTCAGTCAGATTAGAAAACCTAGTACAGTGGTCAGTAAGAGTCAGTCACATTTTCTAGTTTTCAAACATTTTCTTTTAAGAATGAGTGAGAATTTATGAAACACTGAAACACTCACATCCTATCGAAATATTTCTGCTTCTCCTAAATTGTGAAATCACCATTTCTTTGTGTTAAAACACCTTAGCATTTTGACTGCATAGGAAAATAACAAAAGTGAGCCTGAAATATGTGCTGCATATGTTATACAGAAAGTACCAATCATGACAGGATCAATATTTTTTCCCTTCCTGTTCTGACTGCTGTGGAAAAGGTTAATTGATCATTATCCAAAAGCCTAGCCATCTTTCTTTTATCCAATGACACAGTATGTGTTCTTGTCTTGGCATAGGATTTGATAAATTTCCAGCATCTGGCTTAAATCCCTTCTCTGTGAGATAAAGTATGCATTTACAACGGTGAACCAGTGCTTTCAGTGACACAGCTATTCAGTAGCCAGCAGACAGTTCTTGTAACGGTAGTTTCTAGAACTTTTTTCTTGCCTTATTTAGAGAAAGAATTTGGTCAATGTCTAACTGCTTCTTAACAATACTAATAGTAATTCGATCCAGTTGAGTGCTTCTACATTCTTTGTAATTAAATGCTTCAAAATATGAAAGAGAGATCACTGTGATGTGTTTTGTTTAGATGCTGACATTCTGCCAACATACACGAAGATGGAAACTTACTTTGAGAAAATAATTGATCTTGAAAGGGGCCAAAATGCTTATTACATTTTGGTATTAGGTTGTTTATTTTGTTATTTCATTTGTACTGCTTAAACAAATGTTTTAAATAAGCTGGTTTGTTCATAGATGGATGTTTTAATCATAGAATCATAGAATAGTTAGGGTTGGAAAGGACCTTAAGATCATCTAGTTCCAATCCGCCTGCCATGAGCAGGGACACCACAGCACCTCCAGCATGGTACAAATTCCTGACACAAAAATTAATTTTACACTCAGCTTAAATACTATGTGGCACAGTTTTCTGTGCTGGCTAAAGGGTATTATACATGTTTTCTATAACAGTGATTTAGAACCATGGGCTTTATATGCTGACTTTTTGTAACCGAACCTCTAAGTTTCCCATTTGAATGTGATTCAATCTACTCTAAGCAAATCTTCAGGGGTTGTGTACATTCATTCATAGTGCTACCATCTGTTAAAAAGGTCTCTAACAGTGACCTGTAGAGCATACTAATAGCTCACCACACAGATCAGGACAGAGGTGACACATCTATTCATATGCTGCTGTGGCCAAACCACAAGCAGGAAAGCAAATATTTAATGGTGCATTTCATGTTGCTGCTTAACAGAAGAGACAAAACTGGTTTCTCTGTTGGAAAAGGAAAGCTAACAGCCAAATTGGTACAGCTGTATAAACCTGTGCAGGTTTCAACATGTGTCCTGTTAGGTGACTCCTGCATAGGTTTCAGCAATGGCCTTTGTGTTTGTGGGGAGGGTCACTGTTCTGCAATGACAGGGTCAAGTGGCAGAGCACAGTCTGGACATATGACAAGGTACAACAAGCAGTCTTGTTGCTAATTCTATGAAAAACAGCAGCATGAAGCCAAAGTTAACATATTCCTAGTGAAATGCATATCTTTGGTAACGAGGTGCATCTGCCTCCATGAGGAGGTTTTGATATTGTTCTAGAAATATAATTAAAAAATCATTACTTTAATACTAGGTTATGTTCATTAAGACATACTTACTTGCCTTATTAGGGTAGTTTATTATCTACTTGATGCAGAGCAGGGAGCTTAGATTCTGCAGGTTGTATTCTTTATTACCCTAAATCAGTAGATAGAAGCACTTGATTTTGTGCTGCTTATCTGCCTTGGGCTAAGGGCAAAACTTCATAACTTTGTGTAGAGAAAGACTGTCAAGAATAATTGGAACAGGAGAACAAAGTGTTTTCTTTACCTACAGTCACAGTATGTATTGCGTCTAGCTTATGTATCATATATGTTGCACATAGTGTATGTAGTAGGATAAAAGTATGACAGTGTCATTTCAGATTAATTTGCAGTAAAGTTGTTAACTACTTTAATGAAATTCTAATGGCCGCTGGAGATGTTTTTGAATGTTGACTAGGTAGCTTTGAGACATGGAAAGAAAAGATAGTTACATACGTCGAAGTATAGAAACTCCAACATGGCTACTAGTATTTTAGCTCTATCAGTACCTACAACTATAAAATTGAAAATGTAGTATTTTTGAATGAAAGTGTATTTTTTATAGATTTTTTTCAATAACTGCTATTGTCTTTCTGCTGGTAGTGTGGAGGAGGAGGTAACAATATCCAAATTTAAGGTTAATTGGAATGTTTTCATTTTGTGATATTTGTAAAGTTCGTAAGATAGTGCTGAGGTGGTTCTGCAGATCTTGCTGAACTCACATCAACGTGTGCTTCACTAATTATACTTTTTGTACTGCATACTTACAGTAAAGCAATTTAGAGATAAAGTAAATTAAATTTTAATATTTTTTTAGTGTCAAATAGGTATGTAAAATGTCCACTCACTATAACCTTTGATTTGCTGTTAGACTCAAGTGAGACAGGAATATTTTTGCCATGCAAAAATAATTTGACACCATCTGTTTCATAAAGAAGATATTTTTGCTTTATCAGTTCCATGGGGTAGGTATATTATTTGTTCCAGTCCACCACCTTCAATCAGTTAAACATTTAACTGTGATATAATTACATTAATTTAGGTGACTGCTTCCCACTTTTCATGAACTAAATATTATTTTCCTATATGAGGAAATAAGGTAAATGCAGCCCTTAAATCTTAATTCTGAGTGTGTTTAAAAATTCTTACTTTTATAACTAGGAAAGTTATACTTATAACAGTTTAATTTTTATTCCAAAAAATTAATGGATGACATAGCTACAATACAGAAAAGATCTATTTGAGTCACTGGAATCAAGCCTCAGTTCATCATAGGTCCTTAATGCAACCTCTAGTATTATACACCTATGATTAATCTGAACTATGCTGTGAAACTTTGGTTTAGAAAACTCTCTACCGAGAAGCATTTTGAAATGAAATATTTGCATGTATGCCTTGATATTTCTTAAAAGAATCAATGCTAATCTTGGAAAAACCCAGCCCAACTCAAACCAAAGAAAAGAGAAACAAAAGCCCACTTCATATAAATTGTTCTGGAATCCTGCATGTCTAATAAAAATGAAGAAACAGACATGCAAATAATATTTTCCAAAAGGGAAACAGATAAATGAAAATACCTCCTACATTCATATCTGAAATATTTTTAGTGAATTACTTCTTACAATGATACTGTTACAGCTAGCTTTTTCCTAAAATATTCTTATTTTTTAAATTAATTGTTTACTATTATTTTGCATTAATACTTTTGATCTTATCGCAGCTCTGAAATAGTATGACCTATATTAAATTCACACACAAGCACAAAAATAAAAGTCTATTTAATGTATTACCTCCCCATGAAAAATGGTTTAATACAGATAAAGTAGTCATTGGAATCATTCCTGCAGCCAGAAGAAGCTGCTAGCTTATCAACTGCAAACAAAGCACCATCATAAAACATTTCTCAGCAAATCCAAGGAAAATGATTTGATACCTAAGCCCTCCAGTAATTGAAAACATATAACCCATATACTTCTGAATTATAGCTGTGACTAATCTCTTATGAAATAAGTTTTTTCCTCCCTTATGCTTGCTATACTGCAGATAAGGTGTCTATGAGTTAGAAGGATGCTTTAAGATATAGCTGTCAATCAGGATAAGCAAAGCTATTCCCTGGATGCTAGTTCCCTCTCCTCCCACCAGCGCCCTGCAAAAGCTAAAAGGCAAATTGGAAACTTACATAAAAAATTTCATTTTGTGATCTTTCTTGTAGTTACATTGTCATTTTATTTATAATTCTATCCTTCAGGTGATTACATTTATGAATACAATAATATGAGAGTCTACTAATACAGTTATGCACATTTTATCATCAAACATTTCCTATTTTATGTGAGATAGAGAACATGGTGATACAGGTAGACTATTAAAACTTGGTTTTAAGCAAGTCAGTTAAATGTGATGTGCTAAATGTGATGTGTTAAATGTAATGTGTTAAATGTGATGTGTTAAATGTGATGTAAGAAGCATAAAATTAGTCTGAAACCTGTTCTTTGACCTGTATGGGATAAGTGGGTGGCCTTACGTTGGCCTACCCAGATTACAGAAAATACTGTCACAGCTGACAAGATCTGGCAGATGTGATGGATGAAATTCCAAAGACCTACTGTATAACCATATCCACATAACTAGAAAGCTCAGAGCTTTCTGAACATCTTAGTGCAGGAACTGGGATGCAAATCTCCTTAAAAGGCTTTTTAGCCATTGGTTTTTATCAGACATTTCTTTTTACGTAGCGTACTTGGAATGACTTTAAGAACATGGGACTAGCAAGGATATCTTGGATCAGACTTTTTGTCCTTTCTACATACAACAGGCAACAAGCATTTTTTCATATCCCTTTGTAGCATAAAACTCTATCTCAGATTGTCCGATTCTGTTATGAGCCTTTCAAGACAGTTTCACAACTTCACTCTCAGTAGGACACCATGCTGTAATTTCCAGCACAATTTCCACTGTGTTATATATTACTGTGAAACAAGGCCTTACAATTTTGTATGAAGTATTGTTACTGATTAAGGATAGTTCTAAAACAGATAAAAAAACCATACAACATGTTATGTCATTGTTCGTAACACATTAGCATCAGGAGAGACGTTATAGCGTGGGAATTTCTGCTTTCAAAATCTTTTTGAATTCTTTTAAAAAAAGACATATGGCTGACACATTTTTAAAACTCTAAAGCTCAAATATCAAAAGATGAACAGAAACATTAACATAATTAGCAGATTTTTAAAAGCCTTGCTTATCCTTTGCTTAATTATTTTTTATTGTGATGTGTACAACTCAGGATTTTTTTATGTTTCATGCTTATAGTTTTATCTTACAAAAAGTTTCATTCACTAATTTGAAAACAGTGATTTAATTTGTTAAAAAATAAGCTTCATAAATATGTTTAATTTATTAATATACTAATCTTTCAGATAAAGAAGTGTAATTATATTGAATTCTGTCTTTAGGGATTTCTTAAATAATCTGTGAAAATGACTGGAAACAAAAAAAAAAAAAAAGCCAATACTAGCTCTTTTAACACAAACCAAGGGAAAAGTAGCACACCAAATTAACTTGTGAGGAAAAGATGGAGCAAAATTTCCAAAGGCAGTAAAATTCTAGAAGGAAAACACAATAATGATTTTTTTTTTAATCTCCCTAGAATCTGCTGTCTTGACATCAGTGAGTTTCCTTAAGGCAAATACTGTAGGAAGGAGCAGATTTCTAAGCAGATTTTGCAACCAGTTAAGGTTTAAGTTTGAAAAAAAATGGCAGCAGAGTTTTCTTTCAGACTATGGTAACTGAAATTCTGTGAGTTCTTAGAGGAATAGAAATCAGGTCATGGATGGAAGCTACTTTTTTTTCTTCATATCTTTTCATCTTATGTATTTTCTGCTGCCTGGTGCTTGTCTGTGTTCTTGAATGAATAAATCACATACCTATTAAATCCTTTTTGACAGCCATACTGAGATAACTGTACTTTTACTTATGTTGACAAAGTGGGGGAGTATTTGTTAGACAATCTTTTGTTTCTCATTCAGTTCAATGTTGGAGTTACATTGTATGACAATTTAAAAAAAAAAAAAAAAAAAAAAGAAGTAACTCAGACATGTATTCCTTGCTACTTTTTGACCAGTATTTTCCCCTTTGTATCTCTTTATCCCCACACTCAGACTTTCAGATTCTCCTGCCCAGAAGTTTACGGGAAGACTACTTTGTGTCCATGCTCCAGTTGAGGATGCCTGATGCCTGAAGAATGTGAAAGATTAAGCTTTGCTAATGACCCCCTAAATCTCTCATCATTAGATAAATGCTAAAGTAAATGTTTAAAAAGAAAACCTAATATTATCACAATAAAAATATGACAAAACAGCTGCTATATCTAAGAGATAATGTAGGAAAATAGACACTACATGCTCATAGAACTAGTAGTGTGTTTCTTGGTTTTACATTTTCCATGTGTTCTCTTCAGTTTAGAGGATTGTCAAATTAAGCTAACTCAAGATGTTTCACACACCTTCTCAGGAGATGGAATATATTCTTTTGACAACCCCTATCCTTGGGGTCTTTTTTCATTGAACTGAATGCAGATTTGAAAAATGTATCTTTCTTCCTGAACAGATATCTGTTGAGTATAAATTCACTCTTTGGGCTTCAGACACCTTCTGCCTTGCTCTTGCCGTGTACTACCAAATTCAATAACATGGTGACTTTTCTCCTAATCCCTGAATAACCTGTTGCAGGGGTACAGTCCCACAAATATAACATAATGCTGGCTTTTAAAGACATATCCTAGATGATTCTGTTTCAGGAAAGCCTAATATGTAAGTTATGCAAAGTTATGTAAACAAATCTATTTACTCATTGCATTTTTTTCCCTCCTGTCTAGATTTGTATCATCAGTGTTTTTCCAGTTCTGTGGACAGAATATCAGATCAGTAAGGCTCTCTTTAGTACAGATAAAGACTTTTTAAAAAATAAAATAAATATGGGCAAACTGTTGAAAATTGACTCTTACAAGACTTCTACAAGTCTGTTTTTATTGAACACCTTACTTTTCAAACAGTCAACATTTTCATATTAAAAGATAAAAGAATTTACATGAGATTTTTTGACCTGGTTTAATTTAGTATAAATGTTTAGTTCATGACAAATGTTAGTGGAACAGGATTTTACCAGCATGGAGATTTTAAATGTAAGATTACATGAATAGCATTGGGAGTTCTGGTTGGATTGAAACACCAAAATATTGGATACCATTAAATCTTTGCAGAATTCTAATGAAGTGATTTTTATTTAGACAATTATGGCCAATTTTGAGTTTGAAAAATTCATTTCACTGCACTGAACAAACCCAGGGAATTTATTAGGTTCAACTTGCTGTACAAAGAATTGGCTTTAGTAGGTGTGTATGTGTTTGTGTGAGTTTATATGTGTATGTATGTGTACATGTACATACATATGCATGTATGTATACATACATGTGTATACATGTAAAGTGAAAATACAAATACAAAGGTCTGCAGAGCAGTGACGTGCTTTCTGATTCTTATCCATACTTAAATGGTCATAGCACCCCCAGGTTTACAATATGATGGTGTGTGTGTTGTACGTCGGTGACAGGAGCTGCTCTCTCTGTCAGCTGGTATTCTAACTTAGAACAAGGTGAAATAGATGAACGTGATATAAGAAAGTACAATACCATGATTTCAGGTCATGTAAAGAATCAGATCTCCATCTTTCCCAAATGCCAGTCAGCAGTCCTTTTTTGAAACTGGGTGACTATTAGACTTCACAGAGAACCCTGAATCTGAAGGAGGCGGTGACTTGAAGCCTAGATTTGTCTATTGTTCTCCAAGGCACTTAAGAATGTGAGTAACTCAAGACACAAGCTTAGCTGCTGTCTATGTTTCACTAAGTAGATAAAGGCATAAAAATTTGCAATTTTTTTGAATGGAGATTTTAAATACTGGGATTTATTTCTTCATGTTTTAAATGTTAAGGATATCAATGCTTTCTGATTGGTGAGACCTGGAAATAGTCAGCAGCTGAATCTGTCAGGGGATTTGGCAATCTATCTTTCTTTGTTGATCAGTTTTCTAAGCCATACATATAGTGAGGTTTGTGGTTTTTGCTTATTTATTAATCTGAGCTTCTGTGATTTAAATCTCTGTGGTATAAGCTTCTCTAATATAAGTCTCTGAATTACTTCTGCTGAACTAGCCAGTTATTTTGTTTCTATTTTCAACAGTTTTGATAAGCATCTTTTCACTATTTTCCCCTTCCTCCTCTTTGTTTTTATCTAATTTATGCTGAATGTATTCTATGCTTTACAATAACCACAAGAAAGTCAATAAATAATTCTAACTGAAATGCTAGGTGTTCTATGTCAATATTAGATGCAAAGAAAATTAAACTGCTTCATTTTTAAAAATAGAAACTGGACTGCTAAGGGAATTGATACATTTTCAGGACTTTCATTAGTTTTGATGATCTTAAAGGCACATCATATAAATGAGTTATTGAACCATTAAGTAGAAATATCAGAAAAACAAGTGAGTCTTTAGACCTCTACAATGTGATTATAGAGGCTTGTGTGAAATTCCTATTAAGAGCTCTGCAGCCACATTAACAAATGTCAAAGTGATTTGGTCAACTTGTTATAATCTGTTTTCAAGGGCATCTGCAAACCCCATGTTCCCCCAGGGAATTAGCAGCCAGCTAGAATAATTTTAGAAATTTTGTCTATCAAGTGTGCAAGAAACCTTGCGAGAAACCTTGCACATATTTCGACTCATGGAATGACTTGTCTCCCTTACCAGGAATAACCTGCTGTTCTTCTGGAGCTTTTGTTTTACATGACATTTCTCAGAATAGGATTCTTCAGCTTCCAGGCTGTAAATATTAAGTCAAAACTGGAATCTGGACTTAATATTGGTATTGTGGGGAAGGAGGTATTTGAGATATTGGGAGCTCTTTCAGTTTTATTCATCTGTAATATGAGAAAACACATCAGAAAAGCTGTGAATGATGTAAATTGAGCTTAATGCTAATCTATGCAAATTATTTTATTCATTTAAGGAGTTTGATTTTCAGGTTTTGATCTTTTCAGATGTTTTATCTGTTTATAATTTCAGTATAAGTTAATATTTTAAATCCTCATTCTTTTAAAGGTCCCGTTAGAGGACATCAGGTCTTGTCAAAATGCAAGTGTAGAGGGGAACGGAAGCCAGAGGCAATTAAAATAAATAGTGTGCTGTCTGCTATAGTTCTGTATTGGGTTTACATGGCAAAGTTTTGGTAGTAGGGGGATGCAGGCTTCTGTCAGAAAACATCATCAGCTGTTCCCATGTTGGACAGGGCCAGTTCCAGCTAGCTACAAGACAGACCCACCACTAGCCAAACCCAAGCCAATCAGCAATGCTGGTAGCACCTTTGTGCTAACATATTTAAGAAAACGTAAAAAATGCTGCACAACAGCATCTGGGAAAAAGAGGTGAGGAAATGTAAGATATACAACACTGCAGACACCAAGGTCAGTAAAGAACAGGAGAAAGGATGTGCTCCAGGCACCATAGCAGAGAATTCCCTGTGGCCCATGGAGAAGCCCTGTGGTGATGGAGGTTGTCCCTCTGAAGCCCATAGAGGTCCATAGAATCATAGAATAGTTAGGGTTGGAAAGGCCCTAAAAATCACCCAGTTCCAACCCCCCCCTGCCATGAGCAGGGACACCTCCCACTAAACTATGTCACCCAAGGCTCTGTCCAACCTGACCTTGAACACCACCAGGGTTGGAGCATTCACAACTTCCCTGGGCAACCTTTTCCAGTGCCTCACCACCCTCACTGTAAAGAACTTCTTCCTTATATCTAATCTAAACATCCCCTGTTTAAGTTTAAACTCATTACCATTGGTTAAACTTCATAAGGTTGGCATTGGC
>NW_009939361.1:29854-31191 GCF_000696875.1 Nestor notabilis | reverse complement strand
GAGCCCGGGTACGCCAGCCTCTGGGCTCCGGGAGCTGCCCTGCGCAGCGGGGTTACACTGGGAGCACCTGCCGCAGCGAACTGGGACCCGTTATGAGATTTACCTGATTTCCAAAGGTATCCTGTAGGTGCGGGAGCACACGTGCATGAGTAGCGACCAGTCCTGGCTGGGCCAGCCTGGCTCCCGACAGAGGTGAGCAATGCCAGCAGGCCACGGTGCCGGGCAGTTCGTGCTTGCCTCTGCCATGGTCGGGTGTGCAGAGCTCCAATCTGGACCCTGCCTGGCATGTTAAATGGGATCCAGGCACCCTGGCATCCAGATGGCAGCCTCCAAGGAGTGTGAGAAGGAGGCAAGCAAGCTCGAGTACGTGATCAGGGTCAAGTGATCTCGGTGCTCCAAGTGTGTGGCATTTGGCTATTTTATGAGACGGGTGGACAAAGATTGTCCCTGCAATGCCAGAGTCAACGGGGCAGGAGACTGAGCTGCTTGCACATGTGGCCTGTGGCACAGGCAGTTGTTTTATTCTTCTTGCTACTTATTCTCAGGTCATCTAATGAGGAAGTAATTTCTTTCTAAGCATGCAGTGATTTTAAAACAGATAAACTTTGTCTTCCATTTTTGTCAAATGATCAGTAGATACAATTTTGATTAATAATGGCAGTGTATTGTTATTCTCCAATGATCGTATCTTCATACCAAAATTAAAGTTCAGATTTATCTTGAGCAGTGCAACATGATTTGGTTTCCCAAGTGTAGTGGTGGGCTTGTTGCCCTGTCATGTTTGAAACTAAACTGTGTTTTATTGCCCCTCTGCTCAGTACTAGGAGAGTTGAAGTCAGCTTTCTGTTAGAGCAGACCTGTCGGTTCATAGTCATTTATCTTTGTACAATATCCAATAGCTCTTTTCCAGAAGTAGTCAAAAAATACTTGTGTGTTCTCCAGAATATTCCCAGACAGTTCCTTTGGGGTCTGTCCTTGAGATAGATCCCAGAGGTGTCCCCATGCTGTACACCCTCCTGAAGATGCGCTGAGAGAATCATTTGCTTCTTGTCAACAACAAGAGCAGAAAAACAACCAAGGTGCAGGGGTATTGCTGTGACCAGCTACGTGCTTCATAGGTAAAAACAAGAGATATGGGTCATAACTGCAGAGCAGAGCGTTGCACTGAGACTTTGAACAATCTCTGACCATTGTCCCTGCCTGGCAGCACGGACTAGCTCCCTGCAGCACTGCTGGCCCTGGAACGTTTCACTGCTTGCACCAGTTCTGAGTCACAAGGCTGAGACCCACCAAAACAGCATGTAGAGGTGAGCAGCTCCTATCCCGTGCACTGCCCT
>NW_009939361.1:12150-29823 GCF_000696875.1 Nestor notabilis | reverse complement strand
TCAGTCAGTGTGCTGAACCTGTTAGCTGTATGCATGTACGCAGTACTCACACTGCACACCCACAGCACCCTTTCCCCCCAAAGCAAAGGCACTGGAGGATGGAGTTTAAGCGGCTGGATGGTGCAGGGCTCATTGGGTGGGGGCAGCCTCTGGCCTGTATCACAATGGAGGCTGTACAAAACAGACCTGCTGGTCCCTTCTAAACTGAACCCTGGAGTGGGAGGGCTAGAATGCTCACCTGTGGTACACCTGCCTCCTTTCAATGCAATGCACACGGGCAGTCAGCACATATCTGGTTTGCTGCTGCCCTTCCTGCTCTTACACGATCCCAGGGAGTCTTTCACTCCGTCCTGCAACATCTCAATGCTAGGTGAGCCCTGGGCACGCGCAGCTGCATCCCAGCTTATGCCTTTGGGATGTGCAATTTGGGGCTGCAGCCTCTACCTCTCAGTAGCCCCTCCCTCTAAGCACGCTTGTTGCCCATGGTTCAAGGGAGAGCTTTTCACAGGCTAAATGGACTGGGGCTGGTTTTGATTGCTGGGAAAAAAGCAATTGGAGCTGGCTGAGGGCTGCAGGGAGGTTTATACTGTGCCTCAGGGACAGGACCTGTTAAACTAGCCTAACTGGGCAGGAGATGGGTGCCCAGCTGCACTAAGCAGGGGCTTTGAACCTTCCTCAAACATCAGGACTGAGGGAATTTCACAGGCCTGTAGATTTTAAATCCCTCCAGGGTTAATTGCACTGGAAAGTGATTTTTCCGAATCAGTTCTCAAGGCTTACCTGCCTTTGTTTTGCAGAAATCCCACTGAAATCTGTACACATTCAGGACCTTGCTCAGCTGTTTGCAAGCAGAGAGAAACTGACTGCAAAATCAGGTGTTTCTTTGACATTGTCCTGTTGTCCTCCTGTTCCCCAGAGACCACCAGCAGCAAACAGGGGATGCAGCTCAGCTCCAACGAGACCCCTGGCTCAAGGAGAGCTGTCTTTTCTATGTGCTGGTGCGGAGCCCTCCCTCTCCATCACTGTTCCACCTCTGGAGCTGCTCTCAGGCCCAGCCTGTGGGCTGTAAGATCACTTTCTGTTAAAAAGAAATAAAATGGGTTACAGAAACTGGTGTATGTGCTTCTGACAAGACTCAAGAGCCACATCTAATTCGGACACACACTGCAGGACAGTGCTGCTTAGCACACCATAAGGCAGGGAGCTTTTTGCCTCCCTTTGAAGGCCCAGTGCTGCAGGGGATGCTGATCAAAGCTAAAGCAATTCTTTCCTTTGGTGCACTCCCATTCTTTACTGTTTCACAAAATGCCTGTGGCTGAGCAGTTAATGGAGGCATCTGCTGCACTGGCAGAGTTCACTGACTTAATTAAAAACATCTAACAATTTTGCAGCTGCACGGAGGAGACCACAGGTACTTGCAGGGCTGGAACCAAATATCCTCAGTGCTGAAAGCTGGCATCCCCACTGTGCAGAAAGTGTAGATATGCAGCTGGACACTCACATGAAAGTAGAGGCAGGGCACAAAGATTAAGAATGAACTACAGCCAGATTGCAACGTGTGTCGCCAACAACTGCACCACCTTGGCTCATGCTCACATAGCTTAGGTCAAACTTGCAACAAGTGACATTCCTGGCTCTGGACGGTTTTAGGGATGTAGTAGGGATGGTTTTACCCGGAAAACATTTTTAACACGTATTTTCTTACTGAGTGAAACTAGTTAGCTGATTTAAAAAGACAGGTAGGAAAACTAATTCTGTACCAAATGGTTATGAAGTTCTCCTCTGTGCAGGGCTGTGTTTTCTCCCTGTTAAATGAAGAAACATTTCACTCATATTTCTGGTATCACTGCATATTTGAGCCAGAGACTTTGCAAGGCTGTTATTTTAACAACCTACCCAAGAGGCTCACAGGGCAGGCTGGTGCTTTCTGATTAGATTGCATGTCAGCAGACACCAAGGGCTTGGAATCAGGCTGCTGAGCATGGGCACTGCCCTACAGGGCTGAGGGCTGGGGTGCAGGAATCGTAGCGCCTGCCCTTTCAGAGCCTTCCATGCAACCTCTCAGCAGCAGCAACGTCACCGGTGGCTGGACAGGGCAATCAATGCCATGCAGCTTTGGTCGATACGAATTTCAAAATGAACTTCTGTCAGGAGAGACATTACTAGAGTCAACAGCCTCTCTTCTCAGTAATTTCAGGGTAGATGAGAAAGGGAATGGGTACATCAAATGCACCAGTACAAAAGTGCTGCAGGTGAGGAGAAACATTCTGGCCACAGGTCTCTTGGGTCTCAATATCCCGAGACCAGCATTTCTGCGACAGAAAGAGCATGCCCTCTCCTCCAGAGCCTGCTCCAGCTGTAAGGGGAATTGCCCTTTCCCAACTCATCTCCAGGCTGGGTGAGCACCACAGCATGAGGCACAGGAAAGGGGATGTTAGCCTGGGCAGCACATCATGTCCAGATCTGTCCTGTGGATGACATGACAGTCACCACAACAGCCGCTGCTGTTGTGTAACATGTCACGCGGAGCCTGCTTGCGTGGAGGAAGTGCTTCCCCTTTGAGCAAATGCTGGGTTCTCTCCGCTGTGGCACACAAGTGATTTGGGGGAAGTCCCAGCACTTTGCTGAGCCAGAGTTAGCACCTTCTCTGGTCCTGGAGGAAAATCATCCTTGGCAAAAGGCACTTGGGTGGGCTTCTGGAAGGCATCCTGCCCTCAGTTTTGTACCCTCACCCACTGAAGGACAGGGGCAGATAAAGGGCAAAATAAGACCTATTTAGGGAAAAGGAAGCATGCAGCCTTTTCAGATGCACAACTCCTCCACAAATGGGAAAATTATCTAATTCTACCATGTAGAGAAGTGAGGGAGAAAAAAAAGAACAGACGCTTCTTTTTTCTGCTACCCCATATGATACCTTATCATCTGTCATTAGATAATCAAAGTAGTTTTATTAAAATAAAAAGCAAAAGTTAGACATCCAATGTCCCTGAGAAGGGAATCCACACCAACCTATTCCCCACACAACCTATCTGTGCAAGATAAATTCACTAGACACAAGAAATGGGAGACTTTGTCCAAAAGTATCAAGCCTGGAGCAAGTCCAGCTCACTCTCCCTCTGCTCAGCTCTCTGCTTGAGATCTGCCACCTCCCTGCCTGCCTGCAGCAACATTCCTTCCTGCACAGCTCTGGGGCCATGCACTTCTCTGTGTGTCCTCTGCCCTTGTGAAAACCCTGTAAGTGCCAGACCATGTTTCAGTTTGGTCAATTAGAGCAAGCTGAGCCCCAAGACCTGGTAACTGTAGGCAGGCAAGATGGGGAGAGTGATCCAACACATAGCCACACTGAAAGAGATGCCAGAAGATGTTTCTGATTGGACAAAGCCAGGTGGGGATAATGAAGATGGAGGATGGAGTCTGGATGCAGAAGGCCAGTTGTGAGCCAACATCAGAGGGCAGGTTAGTCAGGTCGATACACTTGCGGCTTTTGTTTCATTGATTAGGATCTTCCCTGCAGCAGGGAGGAGGAACACTACCAGCCCTGCCCCTTCCTCTCTGCCCAAACATGTTCTCTCCAATTCATTTGACTTCACTTCTGAAAGGTGCTGCGCCCCTTGTGCCATCTCTCTTCCAGCAGCAGGAAGGCAGCAGGCTCCAGCTGGCTCTATGGGAGAGAGCCAGGGAATCCTGTGGAGGTGGGCTGCACAGGAAACACCTGAACAAACTGGGAAGTAGATTTAAGGTAGGATCTGATAGATCCAGCTGGTCTTGGATGAACTGTGATCACCTCTCTCTTGCCTCCCACAATTATTTGCTTTGTGGGCTATGGATGCTGCTCCCTCACTTCCAGAAAGACAAACTAGAAGGGATGTACAGCTGTGAAGGCCTGAAGGCAGAACAAAATGAGAGGGGCCTTTAAACAGCAACGTGCAAAGGTGGGTGAGGCCGGTGCTGAGAAGGAAGGGTGGGTGATACCAGTGGTTACCTGCAGTGAGAGAGGAACTGAGAACAATCATTGGCCAAAACTATTCTCTGCAAAGGCCCAGGAAGGTCAGTGATATTGTTTACAAGCCTGTAGCATTTTGGCTTTGATTGGAAAAGACAGTGCAATTACAGCATCTGTTTCATGAGATCAGCCTCCACTGAATGTATATAGCAGACACCAGCGAAATCACAGCTTGTTGCTCTGGCGGCTGAGGTAGGACATCCACTCTTTGAGGGGAGGGTTCCCCATAGCTGCCAGCTTTTTCAGAAAGGCACTGGGCTGTAGCTCAGGAGCATCAGGGTGGGCCTTGGAGTATTTCTGCAGCTTAGCCAGAATGTGAGGGAGCCCAACAGTGGAAGCATAGAACATGGGGCCACCCCTGTGCTTTGGCCACCCATAGCCATTGATATAAACTACATCCAGGTGTTCCGGGTGTGATGCTATTCCCTCAGCCAGGATGTTAAACCCTTCATTGATGAGGGCAAACAAACACCGCTCCAGGATTTCCTCCTGGTCTATAAAGCGGGTCTTGATGTGATGGGTGTCTCTGTACTGGGACAGAAAGTTGTGAAGCCATGGATCTGCCCTGGCTGTCCTGCCCCCAGGCTTCTCATACTGATACCAGCCTTTTCCAGTTTTCTGGCCAAACCTGCCGTTCTCACACAGCAGATCAGGCAGTGGGCTGTAGCGACGGCCATGCCGCTGGCGGGCAGGAGTTCCTGGAGGCAGTGAGGGCCCGGTGAGGCCCTGGCCCTTTCGAGACCTCCAGCCCAC
Organism: Nestor notabilis; assembly: GCF_000696875.1. NCBI lineage: Eukaryota > Metazoa > Chordata > Aves > Psittaciformes > Psittacidae > Nestor > Nestor notabilis. The sequence continues at coordinate 25,067 of NW_009939361.1, read as the reverse complement.
ATCCAGCCCAGCAAGATCAGACATTCGGAAAGGTCCTATCTTAAACCCAAAATCTTCAAGAACCTGATCTACTGCTTCTGGTCTGCTTCCTTCCTCTAAAAGGAAAAGTGCCTGTTGTACATATGGAAACATCATTCGATTCCCAACAAACCCAAAACAATTACCTACCACCACTCCAACTTTTTTCAGCATTTTGGCTAGCTGCACAGCAGTGGCAATGGTGGTGGGGGATGTGTGATGGCCGTATATTATTTCTAACAGCCTCATCACATGAGCAGGGGAGAAGAAGTGTGTGCCAATGACCTGCTGTGGGCGGCTCGTGGCAGAAGCTATTTCATCGATGTTCAGGGCTGATGTGTTTGTACACAGAAAGGCCCCTGGCTTGCAGATTCTGGACAGCTTGTGGAATATTTCCTTCTTTAGTGCCATATTCTCAAACACAGCCTCAATGACTAGATCTACATCATGCAGCGCATCAAAGTTCACAGTGAACTGGAGACGTGCAGGGTTATGGAAATCCAGGGTTTTGGCACCCTGCTCGCTTTTCATAGCTTCACGTTCCAAAAGGAGCATCACAGCTTTTCTTCCTGTGTTCAGATACTCCAGGTCCTGCTCCAGGGCTACCACAGGGATGTTTGCCTTAACCAGACAAGTCACAATGCCTCGGCCCATTGTTCCCAGCCCTAGGGATAAAAGTGAGACGGAATCAGAGACTAAGAATAGAAAATGTTACAATTAATCACTTGGCAGTGGCTATTCCTTTGTATTTCCAGGATAAAGTGTGGAAGCCTATGCAAAACGAGTGGTACACAGATAGATAAAAAAGAATTGAAGACTGAGAAACAGAAAGGTGAATTCTCTCTTCTAGTGAGCCTAAGTGTTTGAAAAGCCATAGCATAAAGGTAAACTAATGTCCCCTCAAGCTTACAAAATACCAGTGGGATTCATTCCCTTGTGTGCAGAACATGGGATTTATGTCTTCTCCTTGCAAGGTTTTATACCTACAGAAACCAGCATTACTTAAGAATAAGAACCTAGGGATCAAAGACAGGAGACCTGAGTTTCAGCTTCAACCCTGTTACCATCTTCTAGCAGGCAGTTTCACAACCCTGAGGTTACCAGTGCCTCTGGGTTCCTCTGAGATGGTTTTTTATAGGCATTCACAGAATATTAGTGTAACCAAATACACCCCATACAGACCGTTTGAAACCAGCAAAACTCAGACAATTGGTTTCTCCCTCTTCCTTCCAAGCTTCCTCTTTGTCTCTCTCCTCTTCTCCCTCTGCACTTCATTGTGTGATCTTTGAAGCAAAGAAATTCATCTGCTATTTCTGTAAAGACTCTGAGACAGTGATCTGCACTAAACTTTGTCTCTAGTGTCTTTTATGTCTTTCCTTGCCAGGACAAACAGGATGGAAGTAACAGAGTGTTCTTAATCCAGATTTCAACATCTTCTATCTCCTTTTTAATCTCTCCGGAACATCAATAGGCTTTTGCTTGCTATTTGCACTGTATTATCAGGCATGTCTGCTTACTGGGCCCCCCACTGGGCCCACTGGCACTGGGAGGCCAAGTCCTCCAACACAGTCAATTCCTAACTTTGAAGATTCTCAAAGACACAGTTTGCCTTGTCCAGCCCCACAGTTAAAGCACTTGCTCTGAATTCCTGTGACTAAGCATCCATTCAAGCTGTATTTTTTTTTCTCCAAGATCCATAAATGCACTGCTACCAGCTCATACCCCTTGAATACCAGTGTGGAGTTTAGTGGCTTGATCCCTCTGTCTGGGCCCTTCCGCCAGCTCTGCGCTCTGTTACATTAAATGAAGGTGCACGCTTACACTTCCCTGTGATATACGACCCACACTATTTATCCTGCTCTCCAATGATGGAGGCTTTTTGGACTAAATTAATACAAACTAGTAAGAGAAGGCCAGCACAATTTTACCAGCTTTAAAAGTGCAAAGCATCTGAATGGGAGGATTATGAATACCCTAAATAAAGCAACAACCAAAGTACAGGTTTGTTATAATTCTGTAAAAATGATTATTTTTTCTAATCCCAGGTTTACGAATGGAAGTCAACTAAACAAATAAACAGAAACAAGGGGATTAAAAAATTTGTCTAAAGCAGCTTTGTAAAGATGAGCTGAAATTATGTCATCATTTAAACAAGTTCCAACAACCAAGTTCAGACAAGGTGGGTTTTCCTGCAAGCCACACACCTTGGTTTAGTTCTGTCCATCCTCAGCTTATGTACACACAAGACATTTAAAACATTCCCTGCTTAGCCACAATAAGATAGTTTTTATAGACATCAATATCTGGCAGCCTGCTTATAAACCATTACACTGCCAAGCAAATGCTGAAGTTCCTTGCTAGGAAATTAGATTTGTTACTTCATAATCAATTACTACTAAAAACTGATTTGACAATAAAACTAGAGTAACATGAATCAGTCCTTAGTATTTCAATGTCCATGGTTTGCTGACTGAAAAACCCCCAAAATAAGTAGCTCCTCCAGCTGTGCTCAGTACTTAGAGCCTTGGATGTGGCAGGTACAGTCAGGAGACAGCTTTTTCCCTGTCTTTGGTGAGCTACATGAGCTGCTTTCTGCTTGGACAGTGTAGGAGGGTAACTCACCACCTAGTGTACACCCACCAAGTCCAGCCCCTCTTTAAGGCTCTCCTTAGATAGCAAGCTAAAGTGTTTACAGTTTGACATGGCTCCCTCTTGAAGTCTCTTCCTATCCAGGATGGAGACCTGGGGTTTTTCTCTAGACTTTCCAAGCTCTACTAAACAAATAATGCACACATCCTGGGCCTTATTAACTCCTGTTCCTCTCTGCTTCAGTTTCATGGCTGAAATCTCAGCAGTTCTCTCACAATATGAACACGCTGCTTCTTCCTAAATCCAAACCTCTTCCATGAGCAGAGGTTCTCCAGCCTAAGTTCTGCAGTGGTGTTAACTGATTCCCCTGTTTGCTTTCATCCAGATGTAGTATGAGTACTCCCACCTAGGTTTTAGCCATCCCATGATAGACAGGCATATATGCTTGTAGTACTTCATTTTCTAGGCCACAGGAATAGGCTTATAGATAACATATGAGCTTGCCAAGCTTGTTTCTGACCTAGAAAAGCTGTCTCTCAACTTACAACATAACTCTTCAGTGGCCTGTATGAAATGACGTTTAATGAAGCTGGCAGAGAGAGTAATGAAAGCTCCAAGGGTTTTGTTACATTAGAGCTTGCACAGCATGACTCCCCTGGAAATATTTTCTAAAACTGGGCTATAAAACTAAGGAGTGATTTGGATATGTAGCAGGGAAAGAAGAATTTCTGAGGACTCCCCTTTTCAATTTTACGAAGTCGAGTGATCTTGGGGAAGAATACATTAGAGCAGAAAAAAAAGTGGTACAAATCTTTGGGACTTAGATGTGTAGAAGGCTGCAGAAGAAAGAGGGAAATGTCTTATGCTCAGCTCAGATCACACAGGAACTACTTCAGAATTGCTACTGCATGTTCCGTTTTCTTCCTCAGTAGTGCTCTCACTTCCCCCAAGCCATGAAAAAAAACACCCCTATATTATTATCTTTCACACAGGGAACAGTTGTCAGAGTTGTGCCCTCTTCCATGCCCAAGGCACATCTTTCAAAGGAAGACTGAAATCCGCTTCAGGAAAAAACAGTGTCTAGCCATCTTGGGCTTGGTCTTTTGTTGCGAAATGTAGCTTTGACATATAAATAAAACCACACTTGAACCCATGTAATTTCAGGTCAAATCTGGATATGACAAATCCATTTGCCAGACAAGCTGAGTGAATAATGACGGTTAATTATTGATCTGTCACATGAGGTACTCAGAATACAAAAAATCATGCAAAATTAATTGAAGGACTTGAAAGATGATTTTCAAACCGAAAGATCTGCAAATATGTACAAAGCAACTTGTGTACAGTCACACACACTAGAGAAAAACAGATCAGTGGAAAATATTCTGAACTATAATGAATATTTGGACTTTAAAATACCAGGCAATGGAAATAATACTTTATAGATTGGTAAAAATATGCAAAGACTGTTCCAGTTTTCCTGTTAAAAACAACAAAGAGCAGTTGGCAGTGGTGGACTGCTGCAGGCTGCTGCTGCAAACTGCTTCTTTCTCTGTTTCAGGGTATTAATTCCAAGCAGAAATAATGTGATACTCATGGCAAGCAGGGAGCTATGGGACAGCAGAAGGGACAAAGAACTCTGCTTCTGCGTGACAAGGAACCAGAGAAGGTAGAAAGAGATGAGAGCCAAGAGTTCAGAACAAGAAGCAGCAAGTGAAATAGGTGATACTGCATGTGGCTGCAGACAGTCAAGGACAGCCAGGCCAAGAGCAGGAGGGAAACCATACAGCTAGCTGGGTGTTACCCGCTTATCAATCTTTCAGCAAGCAAACTGCAGACAAAGGCAGCTGCTGGGAAGCAAGCATTGCACAGGGATGGTTGCCAATTCATCAGCAATGCTATGTATCAAGTATGCCCACAGAAATGATAGATCATCCTTGATGCTGAATCGACATTAAGACACGGTCAGCAAGCAATGTGCCAGCTCCCTCCAATAAGTTCTTGCTAATATTAGAAAGATACGGGAGCCACAAAGCAAGGTTCCCCTGGCATTCATGGCACTGCTTCCATACTCTAAAGATCCTTTCCGCATATGGAAAAGGTCCTGAAGGAGAAGGAAGTCAGTGTGATTTTCTCAGTTGCTTCCCATCGCGCAGTGAAAAGGTGGAAGCAGCAGCATAATGCAACATGGTTTTAGTGTGTGAAACAGCACAGCACTGTCTACTGGAAAATGGTGTCCGTGTGATTTCTGACCAGCCAAAAGGTACACAACATCTTTTTCTGACTGCCCTTCTCTCTTCAGTGAAAATAGAGGGGCCCTGGATCACCTAGGTATGCTCAGTACTTACACAGATGAGCAGCACTATTTTAAAAGGTGTCAGTGTCTCAAAAACCATCCCTAACATTTTGATTTCTGGTGCTGCAAGAATGTGTTTAAGATCCAGAATGTGAAATCATGAGATACTGTACAGCATGGTACTGGCTGAAGAATGACTTTTGTTACACCCTGAAAGACAAAACACAATTGTTTTGGTATGTTCTACACCTGTCGCTAACAAACTTGTAATTTCAATGATATCAAAAAGCAAAATAGGAGGAAAACCTTCCAGAGGAAGGAGAGAAAGCACAGTGTAGTGGCAGAAGTGACAGAAAGCAGTGACACTTGATATGGTGTGGGCTTCAGAGTTAAAAGGAGGTGATCAATAACCTCCAAAATAGGAGATGTCACTTATCAAACGAAGTATAACGTGAACATAGCATAAATAGTATAGCACAAACAAAGCCAGCTATAACTGTAAGCAGTGATTCAGAAAAGGCATTAGGAGTCCTGGTAAGGGTCAAGGCCCTGAGTGCACTGATAAACTTAAACGACCCTGACCAGCTACACCTGGAGCCTTCACCCAGGTGAAGCATAGCTCATGGGCCTCAAAGACCCATTTAAGCTCAGACCCAGGCCCTCCTTTGCTTCCTAAGCTGTGCTGGAACAGCTCTGGTTTCTTACTGTGGGTGTGGAGGCTATGGATGCTGTTGAGCCAGGCCTCAGCCTGCACACTGGATTCTCAGCTTTGCCTTGGACCTGTATCATCATGGGACCTTTGGTCATCTATACTTCTATGAGATACTGGCCATGATCTCTTGGTCTGCCCTGCTTGTCTTTCTCAGGTACTGTAAATAATTGATACAATAATAATTGTGCTGCCATCCAGAGGGAGAAATGGGTTGATAGGCACTTCATGAACTTCAGCAAGGTGAAGTGCAAAGTCCTTGACTTTGGAAGGAAGGTTTCCCTATGCACCAGTATGTGGTGTGGGCTGACTGGGTGAAAAGCAGCCCTGCAGAAAAGGATCTGGGGGTCCTGGGGAACACCAAGTTGACTATAAGTAGCAATATGTCCTGTGGCAAAGAAGGTAAATGGTATACTGGGCTGGTTTAGGAGGAACCTTGCTGGCAGGTTGAGGGAGATGATCATTGTCCTCTACTTAGCACTGGTGAGACTGTACATGGAGTACTGCATCTAGCTCTGGGATCCCAGTACAAGAGTGCTAGGGAGCTACTGGAGTGAGTTCAGTAAAGGACCACTAACATGATTAAGGGACTGAAACGTGCCTCATGATGAAAGCCTGAAGAGCTTGTGACATCAGCCTAGATAAGGCTTGGGGGATCTCACCAATGGATATAAATACCTCAGGGGAAGGTGTGAAGAAGATGGAGCCAGAGTCTTTTCAGTGGCCCCCAGTCTTCTGGGGAGCCCACTGCCAGGACCAGAGGCAGTGGGCATGAACTGAAACATGTGAGGCTCTATCTGAGCATAAGAAAACTTTTCTGTTTTTATTGTGGGGGTAACTGAGCCTTTATCCTCGAGTCTTTATCCTTGGAGATATTCAAAAGCTGTCTAGACATAGTCCTGGGCAACTGGCTCTAGGTGGCCCTCTTTGAGATGGGAGGTTGCATGACATGATATTCAGCTTCAAAGATTCTCTGGTTCTGTCCCCCTGGGAGGTGTTATTACCACTGGCTCCCCATCCCTGGTATGCAGCTGCTTCCTGCCAGTAGATAATTAACAGGATGTGTTGAACACAGCTAATATGAAAGTTGGCTGTTACCTTTAGCATACTAAGTAGAAGCAAGGAAGAAACATCTTGGTAGCTGGTCTTGGCATAATTACTCCTGGAATACTATTCCCACTTTGGCTATGTGTGTTTTATGTAGTGCTGAAAAATTAGGCCAAGTTCAGAGTCCTGAAAATGCTCACAGTGTGACAGATTGTGCTCTGCAGCTAAAGTATCAAAGCACTTAGTTTATTTATTCTGCAAACAGTATGTGTTAACTCGAGCATTGTCTGTAACCAGCTACAAACCCACTGAAACTTCAGGTCAGAAATCAGAAACCTGTCTGCATTTCTTCACAGAATTCCCTCTAGCTCAGTTACAGCACCAAAACGAGCAGATTGGATCTAAACAGCCCTTCTGGCTAACCTGTCACTGTGACTCTACAAATGTATTTTTCTGGCATGGTTTATCAGGATGTAGCAAAGAATGCCCATTCTGGTTACCTCAGCATTCCTACAAAACTCCAACACAAGCCCTTCCTGCCAAAGCACATGTGGCAGGACTGACCTGTCTGGGACTGTGTGTGTCTGAAGTGCTATGCTCTTCAAGCCATATGATAAACTTGGCAATAATTCACATCTCTTTACCTAAATGCCATAAGAGCCATGGATCCTCCTCACAGGAATGGTGGACCAATGTTTAAAAACCATTTTCATTAAAAATATGGTGTGGCAGCTACTAAAGAGATGGGAACTTTTAAAAAGAACTAAAAAAAAAAAAGAAGGTTTCTATGGTTTGAAATGAGCTGTCAAAGCTCATATTAGAGCTCATGTTGAAGGGCACGAGAGGCCTGAGAAGTAGCCAGGAAAGAGCAATGTTGTTCTGGTGAGCTTTCTCTAAACCAGAATGGATGTTTTCCAAATGCTCCATTACTTGTCTAACGATTTTTTGAGTGCTACTATCAACAGGCAGAGCTGAAAGATACTATTTTTTTTTAATCTCAGCAGTGCATCAAAGGTTTTATTTAAATTGCTCTTATAAAAAATTAATGAAGGCATTATCTTGCTGGGCTACAAAATGGCAGGAGTGGATCCCAGTGAGAGGAAATCTTCTTAAAATACAGCTGTCAAAACATTTTTGTATTAATACATCCCTGAGAGAGACTGTGCACATGCACTTGCAGTACAGACCTAGACCAGGAGGAGGAGACTTTCGTGTAAACCTGCTTTTAACATGGAACAAAGCCAGGACTCGACATAGCAGTATTTTAAAAGGACCAGACTGCTTATGGTCCATGGATGAAGCTGAAAGAAAGAACTGGCATCAGATAACAATCTAGTGGGATGTGACTTGCCATCTGAATTTCTGAGCTTATCAATGCAGTGACAACTTCCCACCTTGCATATCACCTATGCAGTATCTTTGCCTGGGATGGGTACCAGTGATTTTGACAAGTGATTGCTAGGGAATCCCACTTCAGCCTTCTGCCATGAGTGAAGCCCAATTATATTCATCCCAGTGCCCTTCAGCTCTTCAGTTAGCTGCTGCTCAGCTTTCCCATTCCCTTACCTATCACAGCTGCTTTGTGGATGGGCTGAGGGGAAGCACTTTTCCACGAAGCTCCGCTGGGTGTTGTCCACTTCTGTGTCGATCTCTCTGCAAAGAAAGCATACTGCAGCGCTTGTGCCTGGCCTGAAGTCAGCAGGATGTTAAACAGCTCTCGCTCCTTCCGGACTCCATCTGCAAAGGGCTGTTCTGTGGCAGCTCTGACTGCCTGGAAGCACAGCTCTGGAGCCAGGCACCCGTGGGCCTGTTTCTTCACCTTCACAAGAGCTTCACGGAGAAATGCTTCCATGTTGGGCAGTTTTGGAACTGGCTTCAGGCTGAGCCTGCGGGGTCCCAGTGGCTGGCCTGGGGGGAGAAAAATTGAGTTATGGACCAAAGCATCCACATCTGGAAAATTATGGATGTCCCGTGTTTCTACATAGACTGAGAATGCAGTTTGCTTCTTCATCAGCTCACTGCATTAGGGCTTGCATGGCACAGTGATCTGGGTCTAGAACTAGTGTCTGTCATTTCTGTTTAGCCTTCTGTTTGCTCTGACAATTGCAGTTTTTCAAGTCCTTTTTCAGACTTCAAAAAAAGCAAGATTTAGATTTCAAAGAAGTAATAATTCTCTCCTTCCTTTTCTCAGCTACACAAAATCCTTGACTTCTCCAGTTCTCTTATTCCACAGTCCCAGCTGCCACATTCATATTGCTCTTTCTATAAGCTTCAGAACTAAAGTTTTCCTCCAGTATTGTTTAGTACTCAGTGCCAAATCAACTTTGCTAGTCAGATGCATTCCAGACAGTGTCCTGACCCAGAGACTGGGAAATAGACACTGACTTCAGTTCTTCCCTGACAGCAGGAGTCTTTCTGTTCACTTTGGGGCTAACCAAGAGGACAGCTCACACAGCATGAGTTGGGGAGCAAATGAATAACAAGGGAGAGTTCATGCCTCTGTGTCAGCAAGGGGTGAATCAAGCAGCTGCACAAATATGTGAGTCTCATTACAGACAGAGGTTGCTATGGTGATACCTAGAAAGGATTTTAATTGAGAGAAGTTAGTTACATTTCAGAGGCCAAAGTCCTCTCCATCTTCTTCAGAAGTACCAGCCTTGATGCCTGCTAGGAGATCTTTGATCTGTCTATACTCAGGCTGTTCCTATGCTCTTAATGGCAGCTTGTCTCAGTAAAGACCATGGAGGAACAAGAGCAGAAATTAAGGATGTATCCCTTAATATTCCAACACTTTCATAAACAATTTTGTCATCATAGCTACATCCAGACTGTGAACTGTGTAGCAATGTTATTGCACTGACTGCTGCAGTGCTGTTCCCAGAAGTACCCAGGACTGCCATCAAAGCAGGGTGGTGGATGGGCCCCCTCTCATGCTGAGAAGCTCTCTGCTATACAGTCTCATTGCCCTAGCTTCTTAGAGGAGCTGTGCAACAGGAGCACACTTCCTTCAAAGGTGGCATAGTGCATCCAGCTCCCCTTTTTCTTCCTATTATCTGAATTAGGAAAGTAGCAGTGCATCAGCAAAAGATTCGGGAGCAGAAATTGTCCAGAGGATGCTGAAGAACTGGAACAATGCCAGCACTGCAATCATGGTTACCCAAAGAACATGTCCTGACTCTAGGTCTTCCTCCAAAACTGAGTAATGTTTGAGAGAAACAGAAATGTGAGTTTCCTGGATGAGTTGAGATGCTGATTTCCTGAAACAATGGTCTTCAGAGCTCAGACTTTTTAATTAAGCCTTTTAGAGAACATAAAAAATTGTGAATGCTCACTGTGTAAGTAGCTTCCCTTGCAATCAGAGTTCATAAAAATGCTTTCACATTGACAGTGAATCTAATTTATATCTGCCAGTGTTGCAAGATTTAGTCAGGACAATGTTCCTTCATTTTGGAATTCTTTGTTTCTCCCCCAGATCTGTGTTTTTAACCCGGAAATCCTCTTTATCCACAGTCCTTTAGTTAGGACTTAAATAGTGGGTTTCATTTCATCGCAAGAGGAAACCTCAGGGTTGTCCTAGAAAGCAGATCTCGGGGATGGAAGGCCACTTAAGACTGGACAGATCAGGGGTCTTCATAGGACATATCTGATGTGGAAAGGGCTGGTAAAAAAAGGAATACTACTGAGAAACTTTAAGCTTTGTCTTCAGATAGTAAAGAGTACTTGTAAGCACAAATAGTGATGGGGGATATGAGACAATTCTTCAGAGTAAAAAAGTAACTTTCCTCAGGGTCCTGTAATAGAACCCTTATTTAGCTGCAAGCTAAATAAGGTTTTGCTAAGTATTTCTGCAGCATCTCCATGCAATGTCTATGCTTCTGCAATGCTAATAAGTATCAAGGACACTTATAAACAGGAAAAAAATTATCTGTATCCAAACCTGGGAAGAAGAGATCAGTGTGGGACATGCGCAGCCTGATTGCTGAAATCAAAGCAGCAGGAAAATGAATAGTATCAGACATCTGTGCTGCAGGGAAAAGCATCATTCATGCACAGGAGCTAGCACAGATACCTGCTTTGTTTCACTAGGGTTTGTCCAGGTGGCACAAAGGACAGATCAAGCCTGTAACATTTCTATCAGCAAAAGCAACATGTAAGCATGCAGTAGCAAATATTGTGCAATAAAGCAATAGAAAAAAATAATCCCAGAGTTGTAAACCCTCAGGATATTCTAGGACTCCCCATGCAAGAGACGGGGTTAGCCTAATGGTGGTCTTGGTGCAGTCAACTGTTTGCTAATTTGAGAAACAAAGCTGAGACTGGACCCCTGCTCCTCAGGCTTGCAGTGGTCTCAGGCCTGCCAGTGAACAGATGAGTTTGTCAGACCTTTTACAAGCTCTGGTTGTGTCAAAGGGGCACTTTGCTGGACCTTTGGCCTAAAGAAGGTGGCAGCCAGAATCATGAGCCCTGGTGAGAGATTAAAATGTCTTGTATTATACATGTGCTTTTGCAAAAGTACCTGAAAGCCTTTCTCTATCAGTATCCATTTAAAGCATGCAGTTAACTAACAGTACTATCTGTTACTCCTTTGGGTTCTATGAGTATCAGAAGAAATATGTTTCTTCCACACTTACTTCTCGGTGGCTCACAGACAGAAAATCATCTGTCCATGCACAGTTTAACACCCATGGGGCCTGAGCTAGTCTAAATGGAACTGATTTCCTGTGGCTCTTTGGTGCAAGCTTTGTGCTCTGAGAAAGATGATAAAGCTCAATCAGCAGATATGGTCAGAAGCAAGGAATGATTATATATGAAGGGAAAGCTTCAAAGAAGGGTGCTGTGCAGCAGATCATCAGCCATTTTCTCCTCCAACTGAGGAAGACTACAGCAGGAAAGAGGTGGACAGTGTAAGCTACAAGCTATTGCCTACCACAAGCAATTACAGCAATTTCTCAATTTTGTGATGCCATCAGGTGGATAAATTCTGTAATGCAACTTTGAATTAGAGCAGTGATTAGCAAGCACATCCAATGAAAGAGCATTCTCCTTTTCTTCTAGGATTTAGCTCCTGTTTATTCCTTCTAAAAAATACCTTCAGAAGTGAAAAAGTGAAGATATTTTGTTTGCCTAAAGAGGTCAGTTGGTCTGAAGAAGGCCAGGAATATGTCCTTGCTTCCTACCTGCGATATATAATTACTGTTTTTTCGATGAAGAATTTCAATTAGAGTCAATAATTGTCTATGTATTCCTACAGCCACTTATTCAGGACTGTTTCAGAATTCCTTTTGAAGGTGTTCTTCATTAGGAACAATCTGTAAAAATGCATGGATGAAGATGCTTTCCCAGCATACCTACTATAAAGGTAGCCCTGTCAATTGTATATCAAACCAGTAATCAAGGATCCTTGCTTTAGTAAGGCAAGTCAATTGAGATGGCTCACTTGCCATGAGATACTGCAGCTCCAGTGCTGAGAGAGATTTAGAAGAAAAGAATTCCTGAACTGATTCTTTGAGACTTCTCTTGCAGTACAGCCTTCCCAGGAATAGAAATTCCATTGGTGACAAAACTAGTTATTTAGCCAAACTGCTTTGTAACAAGCCTTAAGCTGTTAGCCTCATCTTTAAAAAAGAAAATAAAAGATACTCGGAAACAAAATGCCACATGCCCTACAAAGAGAGTGGACTTCTGTGATGGCTTTTTTTTTTTGTGCAACTCTGTGATTATATTAAGATTGTCTGAAAAATGTTCAATCAGACCAGAGCATAATGTGAACAAAACCCAGACCAGCTATGCAAGACTGTAGTCTCTTCTGCAGCACTAAGTGCTTGATGTAGAGAAAGAAAAGTGCTGGCTTGCCTTTGTATGGCAGGAGAATTATGCTAAATTTAGGCAAAGGCCAAAGCCAGGAATGACTCAAAAGGAACATATGGACTCTGGGTATATCATTCTTTCAAATCATCAGGTAAACTGAGGCTAAATTGTGAATCAAAACTTTTCATGGCCTTCTGCAAGGTCTAATGAGAAATTTTCCAGGCAGGAAAGAAATAAAGACTAGCTGACTTGCCAGTATTTTCACTATTAAAGCACATACTGCCAATTCCAGTAAAGCTTTTGGGAGGAGTCTGAAAATCTTGTTGGAGTTGGGGTATATATTGTGATGTGAAACACCTTCAAGTGACATTACTCATTTTACCTGGAGTAACTCAAACCAGCAATATACAGATAGAAAATGTACCACTAATAATGAGTAAGAGAGGGACA